>NW_011889270.1:137911-152408 GCF_000151845.1 Pteropus vampyrus | reverse complement strand
TTTAAGGTGGCCATTCTGGGGAGTTTGTTCAATGTTATGTGCTCTGTAATCTTACCAGATTTTTATAGTATATTTTGTAATTCATTGTCTTGTTCATATATATGTGAACAAGCTTGCTCTATCAAGTCAGCAAATTACCTAGTACTTAGAATATGTATAAGGAACTATAGAGTTGGTTACTTTAGAAAACCAGATCTAAGGATAGCAAAAAGAAAAACATATCTAATAACTAATATGTGTATTTTGTATTCTATAAATAAATGAACTAAATTATAGGCTTTTTTGAGATAGAAATCTATTTTCTAGCTTCTCTGGTCCTTGACATAAGTATAAAAAACTTCGGATATGTAAATGAAAGCAAACACAATGAAACAATGAGTCACTGTTAGTACTGCAACACTTCGAGACAACACCAGTTTTTCTCTCTGAGTAGACTGACTTTGTGATGTAATTCTCAGAACTTACTCTTACTCTTTCTTGGCATCACCAAATCTGCCAAGTTGGCCATTTCTGTAAAATGAGCTATTTGGCTCAGAAAAACATGTCTTTAATGTTTAGGCATTCGTTTGCCTTAAGTCAAGGAACAGACTAGAAGACCAGTAAAAAAAAAAAAACAAAACGTATTCAAATTATTTGAAGACACATTTACTCCCTGCCAACTACGTGCCTGGTTCTTGCTAAGTGGCACAGATAATCAGGACCTGCCCTCAAGGACTTTACATTCTACTGAAAAAGATTCGAAAACAGATTAGTGTGACACAGTGTAAGAAGTCCTGTATGTGACGGAGGCACAGGCTTAAACTGCTGGCTTACATCATAGGTACCTAATCTGGTTAAGGTGACGATCAGGGGAATGACAGGGAATACTTCCTAAAGGACGGAGCACCAGAATTAAGCCTCAAAAGACCAGATGCCATCTAGGGAAAAGTGTGTGCTTCTGGGGTAGGGGTGGATATGTCTGAGTGGGGTGGGGGCAGGCGGATGGACTGATGGGGCAGAGCTAGTAGGTGGTGTAGGGGATAAGAGCATGCGAGGCCCATCTGAGGGACGATAAGCCATTGAAAATGATTAAAGTGCGACATGCGAGGGCGGAAATGTTGAGAGATGATGCGAAGGGGTGAAAAGGAAGAGATCTGTCAGGGTTCCTCGTATGCTAACACAGTCTGAATCCTGTTCTAAATCAAGAGGGAGCTGTCAAAAGGTTTGAAAGCAGAGTGTGACACACCTGGATTTTCACTTCTGAAAGCATACTCTGGAAGCTATGGAGGATAGACGAGAGAGGGTAGAGACGAAAAACAAAGAACTCAAGGAGGAGGTTACTGTATTTCAACTGAAAATGACTGGGAGGGGAGACCCGATGCCAATGATGAAAATCCCAATAGAGAGGCACAATGCTGGAAAAAGCTGCACTTACAGGTAAGAGCGCAGGCTTGGCTACTGACTGAATGTGGGCAACGGGGAAAATGAAGAGTCAGTTTTACCAATCGCTATTCAGGCATAAGGCAGAAAGGGTACAGACTTGTCAGGTATAGGATCAGTGTCTCCTGCACGAAAGAGCTTAGCACTCAGCTGGGTAAAGTGGGCGTATAAGGAATCCAATGATGGTCACGGAAAAGCGAGGTGCCAATGAGCGTGTGGCGGTCACAGACCGGGGGGCACGCAGGGCAAGACAGGGAGCGCTCACATGCCTCCCTTTCAGAATGCCCAGTTAAGACACTTAAAACCATTGTAACTTTTTAATACATAATCCTGGTGAATGGAACAGTGGCTCAAACTGGGCATTTGTACACAGAATTGAAAGGTGGACAAATTTCAATGCATTTGTCGCTAATTAGCCATCGCTATTCAAAGCTCTCAATTCCATGGAAAAGATCAAGGAGTAAAACATGGAGGAGGAGGAGGAATAGGACATACTACTTTTTCTAGGAAAGGCAATTTTTCTTCCGATGGATATCGTGTATTGATTGCCATGTATTCAGAACAAAAAACCTCCTTTTCGTTCTTCTTAATTTGAACTTATTAAGGATTCCTGTGGCGTCACCACATAGGTGCCACTATTCCCTAAAGGTTCTGTAGATGTTGTTTTGGTATCTTTTCTCTGAAAGCAGCAGCAGGAGCTACATCAGAGGCCACTGCAGTCTGTACCAAAGCACAGAGCACGGAAGAGATCGAACGTGGAACTGTCCAAAGAGGAGGCTAGAATCTAATGATGATTCTTGTATGTTCTTGTGCTCATGTTTCCCAAGCCTTAGCCAGCATCCATAAGCTCAGCTGCAAGGCGTATTTAAGCTCTGCAAGCTATCAGCTGCCCCACACACGATTGTGTCTTCTCAGAATGTGCATTCTAATTATGTAAACCTATTTCTGAAAGTCGCCTTTCACTGCAATCATACAAGAAATACAGTTATCGGATTTCAGATGGACTGTGAGTGCTACTACCTAACAGTCAGCGGACTGCAGCACATATGCAGTTATGTTACCTTTTTAAAAAAAAGAATACGACTTGATAGAAAGAACTAGGATGATTACAAAGCAAACCGGCAAGTCAAAACTTAAGATAAGATTTCCTATTGAAGGTTAAACACCATATACATGGTCTGAATGTACTTACATGAAGATGTGAGTGTAAATCAGATAGATTTATTTATATATTATAAGTTGTGGCTTAAAAATCATTTTATAATCCTAGTATCTACAATAGTGCTTGGCACTGAGTAGGTACTTTTGTTGAATTAATAAATGCATATTTTGTACTAATAAAACACCTCCATGCCTAAAAAGAAATAAATCAGAAGACTGCAGTCCCTAAATATATGAAATACCAAGCTGCACAGAGAACCACATTCCATACAAACTGCTCTGCCCTGTGAACAGTGTGCCAGAACTTAAAGTCGCAAGTTACAGCATGCAGATTACAACCACTCGGAACAGTATTGGTAGAGAGGCAGGTGCAGAGCTCCGGCGCTGCCGGCGGGCAGAGGGGACTCACAGGTCTGGCTGCACCCACTCTCCCCCCAGCGGGATTCATCTCCTGCAGGTACTGCTCTCCGTATACCATCACCCACTTCCTTTAGCTCCTCCAGCCTACCCTATCATTGGTTACAAAATCCTGTTTTAAATACCTCTTTTTTTTAAACTGCCTAGAGTAGTTACTATTTTCTTGACTGGATGCTGGCCAGGACATTAATCATCCAGTACTTTAGCATGAACTGCCCTACTGCCCACTGGGGCTTAGGGTTTTCATTCATTTATTCAATGAACATTTACCAAGTGACCGCTATGCTACGTTAGGTGCTAGGGACAGATAAAACAGACATGCCCACAAGTTCATGACGTTCGTGGTCCAGCATTCCAGTCTGATATCATGAGTTTCCATTTGCAAATATGTAAGGCTATGAACTCAGTGAAAGTAAGGTCACGAAGCACTGCTGTACTCTCACGAGGGAATGTTTAATCAGAAAGGCGCTCTAAAACTACGTTTACTGATCTGAGGTAACCAAACTATACAAGTAATTTTTATTACTTAATAAATCAAAGTGATAAGAGGAGTCAACTCTTCAGAGTTAAACTTTAGTAATCCATTTACGCCCCTCATGTTACAATTAGGCACCACAAGAATACATAAATGCTACGACTTGAGCAAAGGGTCCACAAAAGATCTCAAAGAAGCCACAGAGACTCATCACCGATTTACCTAAATTCTTATTTGAATTAGACAAGAAATTTATTAAATTTGTTTCTGTGTCGCTCGATACAAAGATAGCAGGCAAACCCAAAGTCCTCTATCAAACAGACTCGGCAGCCTAACATGTCCCTGGTACACTAGACTGTCAACTTGTTTGTCACTGACTTTGACTGGGAGGCTGTTCATGTGTCATTCATAAGTACATTATGCATTTTAATACTTGCCCACAGAGATTTTAATTCAGAAAATGCTCTATGCCAGCAAGAGTTTAGTGTAAATTGCACAGATAAGTCGTTTCAGGTCTTTCTGACCAGTAATTTACATAATATTTCTATTCATCAAAATGGACTCAGGGTAAAACGTAACTTATCATTCACACAGACTTTCTATCCCAAGTGCTTTGTGACTAACATAATTGTCTAAGTCTATGAAAAAAACAATTTAGGTCAAAAACAAATATAAACTACAAGAGACAGATTCACCCAGTATGATTTATTCCCATTCGAATTTGTGGAGAGAGATCTCTTTAATCACTGTACAATCACTGATTCACTGGCAGTGAGTCAGTTAAGACTGCTGATTTTGATTCTGTCAATAAGGCAATGGTTGCGCTTCAAATAATACACTAATCTTTAAGCTTTATACCTGGAAGGAAAAGGAGTAAAACGATAATTTCCAAATACTAAATTTGGAACTCATATAAACATATAAAGTTGTAGTAAGATGTGAAAACCTGGTGTATACAGAGAAATAGATGGTTGACACACACACACACAATGTGAACCTCTGATTTTTATACTATGACAGGGTAGGAAATTAGTATTTCGATTATAAGTGTAAATGTTAACAAAATGCTAGGTGGATGGGGGATTAGGGGGCGATGACTAAGGTGTGCACAATTTCTTTTCAGGGTGATGAAAACGATCTAAAATTGATTACAGCGATGGATGCATAACGGCGACTACTCTAAAAGACAATGAAGTATGCGCTTTAAATAAGTGGACTGTATGCTATGTAAACTATATCTTGATAAAGTAGTTTAAAATGTTAAAAAGTGTCTAAAAACAATTTATGGAAACGTTTTATAAAACCAAATCTACAAAAGATTCTGACTCAGTTGACGGGATTAGAGTTATAAAGTCTTAATAGATCAGAAATACATATTTGCACAAAACGAGGAAAACTCAGAATCAGACCAAAGTCTCTGATTCTAGGTTCTGATATAGACTGACACATTTCTCTCTCTCACAGAAGCCAGTATGTTTCCAAGACTGAGGCCACAGAAGTACTGAGTTTCTGGTTTCCAGAACAGCCACTGACTATCCTTTGTGGGAATCAGAGCCAATTAATAATCAGCAAGTTCAGAATTTATGCTTTAGAAAATGTGAAAACATGGATAGACCTTGAAATAATCATACTAAGCCAAATAAGCCAGACAGAAAAAGTTGAAAATGACACGATATCACTTATATGTGGGATATAAACCTAAAAGCAACAAATGAACAGGACAAACAGACAGAGACTCATGACCATGGACAATAGACTAGTGGTTACCAGAGAGGAGAGGTAGAGGGGAGGTAAATGGGGGAGGAGAGGGAATTTAAACCATGTCTTCAATTTTAAAAAGTAAATTAAAAAAAAAATGTGAAAATATAAACAAACTGAAGGACCCAGATTCCAAAGGTAATTAAATCACATTCAGGGACTCATTCATTCATTCATTCATTCGATAAGCATTTTTAGGCATCCATCCAATGCCAGCACTGAGGTGGGTCCGTGTTAGAAAGACAAACAAGTCACCATGACTCCATGGTAGATGCTATAACGGAACTATGATCAGAGGCTCTGGGAGCACAGAAGAGACATTGCTGCTTACTATTTTTCAAAAGCAAATATATGCCATATACGTGTGTGTGTGTGCGTGCGAACAATAACAATTACAGCATGTTAACCACAGATGCTGGGAAGGATAATATACTTTCCTCTTTAGTGTCTCAGTCGGTTAAAAAAAAAAAAGGTGCATAAATCAACTATCAGAAGTCCCAATTGTTGCGTGTGCTCAGAGCGAATTCACTTAACCTCTCCACCTCAGTTACCTCGCATATGCTATCAATTCCAGACTCTCCTAAGATTGAAATGACTGTCAGGACTGGAATGAGACCCTTTTATATTAAATATAGTTTGTATTTCCTTCGAAATATCAATACAATCGGCCTCACACAAATCTTACTTACCTTTATGGCCCAATTATTCAAACACTTTAGTTTACCAGCAAATTTGTAAAATTTTCATAGCTTTGCAAGACAACATGCAGAAACATACTATAAATGCTTTGCACTATTATAGAGTTTTTTTTTTAAAAAAAAGCTCACATGTAGGAAACAGCCACCCCTGCAAACTTCGTGTGCTGTGTGTACAGGCTGTGCTTGTCTGCCCTGGGGAGGACAGCCAGCCGTGGCCTGGGACCTCAAGGAGACCAGTGTCCATAAGAAGAGATGCAGGCAGAACAAGCAGCTGTTCGCTAAGGCAGAAACTGGTGCCTGCCCTAGGAGAGGTGCAGACAAAGCATTATAGAGCCCGAAGACAGACAGCATTACTCCTGGGGAGATGGTCTCACTGGGATCACTAGGTTTTTTTATGGGCAATTCCATTAGAGACAAGACCAACATATATCTGAGTATTTTAAAACATTTTCACTTATTATTTACACCTTACTACAAAGTTATTTTTGTCTCTGTACTTTTTTTAAATGATACTCGGAAAGAGAAAAAGAGGAGAGTCCATGTTCTATTTCGAACTGTTCGTTCTGTACTTTTTGGGAGATTTAAGACAGCTGTTAACAGTTTCTGGAGTCTTCTATCCTTTATGCAGAGACTTGAGAGTGTATCTATGAAATGAAATGAAAATGGCAACCTGATTTTCCAAGACCTCAGGAAGAAACATGAATGCCTCTGTTAACTACAGGTTTACACCGGCAAAGATCCAGGAGACTCAGACCGTTCGAATAATCCATCAGAGGCCCTTAAATTATGAAAAATTAAACACAGGTACTGGTCATATTAATACTGACTAAGCAAATACATGACTGTAAGGTATAATTTACTTTTGGTAAAGTTGGATTTTCTATGTGTAATTCAAAAAAGGCATTCCTTACCTAGGTGCTATTTTAATTTACCACTGTTTTAATTTTGCCTGCTGCTGATTTTCAAGGCTCGACGTCTGAGGATATCACTGGCCTGCTGTATGATCTGTCTAATTTTGAACCCATGGTCTAGAAAACAAACTTATGACATTATCCCTGAGTAACTGATTCATAGGTCTAGTAACCTAATGAAAAATCTTCACTTTTCTCAACTCTTACCTTATCATTTCAATGATTTATCTTATCATTTTTTAGCATACTTTAACTCCCAATCACATGCTCTGCTTCTATTTAATCATGAATGAAAGGGTTAGTTTTTCTTCCTTTTTTTTTTGGTATGTAAAAATGCAGGTTTTTTTTTTTTTTAACATTGTCAATGGTTAATGAAACAAAGTGACGTATTTTTACAATATCTAGGCTTGCCAATTTCCCATATCCCATGCCTTCTCTTTGAATTCATTTTCCTCTTGCTGAATTAAACCTTTTAATTGTTCTTTTAGTGAGGGCCTAAAGTAATTCTATTTCTTTGTCTTTACATGTCTGAAAATATCTTCATTTTGCCTTCATTCTTGAATCATGTTTCACTGGGTACAAAATTCTTGGTCGGTATTACACATTCTAAAGATGCTGCTCTGTTGTCTTCTGGCGTCTCTTATTGCTGACAAGAAGTTCGCTATCCGTCTAACTGAACTTTTTAGATAATCTGTCTCTACTCTGTTAAATATTTTCTTCTCTTCGATCTTCTGCAGTCTGATGTGAATTCATGCCTTTCCTCAATTCTTAAAAACCCTCGAGTGTTCAGTGTCAAACACTAGCTCCACTTTTCTCTCCATGCTCTCCTTCCGGAACTCCAAATAAATTCTGTCTACATTCTATAATTCTTAATCATTCTTGCACTCTTTTAAGCTGTTTTTTCTGCTGTGTGTTTTGGGTATATTTCTAAATATTACCTCCGAAGCTATTAATTCTCTCTCTGTCCACGTCCAGGCTCTATTTTACCTTGTTGAGTTTATTTTTAATTTCAAAAACTGGATTCACATTTTTCGCTTTTAGTTCTTTTCATTTACCTATTATTTTATTTCTGTGTATTTTTCCATACTCTCCTATTGATTTTAAATGGATGTTTTCATTTATCTCCTTCAGCACATGAAACGCATTTCTTTAAAATCCTTTTTCAGGTGGTCCTGTAAAATTATTAGTTATAAATTTTTTCCATTTTAAAAAACTGTTTCATGGCAATCTTTCCTAACAATTGATTTATGAATGTCTGCAATTCTGGTTTGCAGGCACGTTGGAATGAGAGATTTTTTGTTTTTTTCTTTCTTTCCCCTTATGCTCACATATCTAACAGCTTCACAGTTGCTTCCCCAGGACTCCAGGTCACGTAAATGACAATTCAGAGGTTGGGGCTCCAGCAATGACTCTGGAAATATTTCGGATTGAGCTGCTGAGCAGGCAGGTGGCTGCATGTACTCTTCCTGCCTAGGCCTAAAGCTTCCTATAAGCTGCGCTGGGTAGGTCAGCAGTCTTTACTCGACCTCCATCACGAGTGGAAAAGTTCCCACCCCAAGGTCTGACCTTAGGTGTACACATGGCTTTGTATGGGGGCACTGAGCTCTGTTCTAGTCCACAGGAGCCCAACCCCAGTTACCACAGAGCTTCTGGACAGGGAGTATCATCTGCCCTTGGCTCTGTTTCGTGTTCTTCATCCCATTTCTGGTCAACGGAAATCCCAACTTTGTTTTCGACCTGACTAAACCTCTTAGTTTTCTTTTAGAGTAGTACTGTTCTGTATTTGAAGCAGAATAGATGCATCGGTGCGTAAGCTTCCCATGCCGACGGGACCCAAAGTTTCCCTGTCTATCTGAAAACCGTATCTTTCCCCTCGGCTCACTGGACTCTTCACCCCTCTGACTTCCCCGCTGTTCTTGCTAACATTTTTCTCTGTCTTTGAAGGCTTGTCTCCTTTTGGCTAAATCAGGGGTCAGCGTGCATTTTCTTGAAGAACCAGATAGTGAAGATTTTAAGTTATGCAGGTTAAGAGGCAAAATCAAGGCTATTATGTAAAAGGTAATCAGTAATCAATGTAAAGGCCATTCTTCGTTTGTGGGCCGTTAACTGGCAGCGGGCCAGCTTTGGTCTGTGGGCTGGATTTTGCCAATCTCTGCAGTAAATAATATTATTCCTCGGGTCTCTCTCCTCTGCTCTACCTTTATCTTATTCTATCGATTATTATCCATTTCTACTGTTTCCTTTACTATACCGCAGCTCGTAACCCAAAGCTGTACCTCTACTCCGAACCCCAGGATGTCATAGCTAACACTCTACTCGGCATCTGACGCACTGTCTCGGCGTCCCACAAGCATGTCGACATGTCGAAAATGGAATTTATTATTTTTCTCTCTTATAAACCTGATCTGAAAGACATCATCATCCACTCCATTTTTAGCTTCTTCCTTTCTCTTACTCCTCACAGCCAATACTGATTTTGTCTTTTAAATACTTTCAAATGCATCTATTTCTCAGACTGCCACCTTACTTCAGCCGGCCACTTCTCACTTCAATACCCAAAATAGCCTCCTAACAGGCTTTCCTGCTACAAGCTTGGCCTCCTACAATCTACTCACCACACTGCAGCCTGAAGGAGCTTTGCAAAAGCAACAGCAAACCTCACCTGAAATCCCCAGTGGCTCCAACTGTCTACCTGGCCCCTTCGTTATCTGGTCCTGATCGCCTCTCCGGCCCCAGTCCTTCCCATCCACCTTTCTGTGTCCCAGTTATTACCAATGACTACGGCACTACACATACCTCGGTGCTTCCCTGGGCCTCTGCAGGTGCCCGTTCTCTCTGTCTGCAACACTGCAAAAAACTGCCTCCCTGTGCGTCAAATCTCAGCTTCACTGGAACTTAAACGTCCTCACTGACATCTGCTCCTGGACTGCACACTCTCACTGAACCCTGTATTTAACTGTTATTCGCTGATGATTTTAACAAGTATTTAATATTATGGGGTTGGAGAAATGGTGGGTCTGTTCCGAGATCCCATCGACGTCTGATCCTGCTTGCTAAAAACTTTCTTTTTCATAGTGTGCTTTTCTATAATTGTGCTTTGGGCAATCAGAGGAAAACAGAAACATTCAAATTCTCTTTGAATGACATAAGCATTGTCTTGAAATCCCACAATGGCTGTCCTGTTTAGCCTGATAACAACTTAAAGCCCCCCGTGCCTGACTCTGCTGCGGTCCCAGCAGGCTCCAGAGACGCTCATTAGGTGGGGGTTTCTTCATTTATGTTTTGCCGCTTTAAATACGGGAATGATTTCTTTCTCAAACTATTCAGTTTCAACATTCGCCTGTAAAATTAAAAACATCTCTTAATGTGTCTCAAAGGTAGAGTGAACTTTACGACGATACGCCTTCACATTAACCAGCATGACGAACCGTGAGAAAGCGAACACCATGGTAAGGGTTCAAACTAAAACCTACAGAACAGGTGCTCTGAAGTCAGCGACTGGGCGTAACTGTCACAGTCAACGTCACTGCACATAACATCTCAGCAAAGGTGATCGACCAGTGGAGAAAATGTTCTTCTGATGCAGAAGCACAGACACGTTTAGGTTCCAAATACCGCATTCTGGTTGTAGTACAGGCAAGACAAACCCTAAATCGGAAAACTTCTCCGAAAGAAAACGAAGGAAAACAAAAAGCAGCCGGAATGAAGGCGTTTACGTGCACCCGAACACAGCCTTAAAGTGTCGAGCCGGCACCTCAAACCGCGTCCGCAGGGGTGAGGGGACACCTGGTGGCCGGCGGCACGGGCGCGCTCCTCAGGCTCCCTCGGCCTTCCAGGAGCTCCAGCCAGAGGTCAAGCTTGGCACCTCCCTTATCTCCGAGTCCAAGGCCCGAGGGCACAAGAGCCCTCAGCGCCACGCCACTGCTCCACAGGTGAGGAAAGCGGGCGCTCCCCGGCCAGACGTGCAGGTAACGGCACACCTGGGGAAAGAATGCCGTCCCTTGTCACAGTGGTGATCACACTGGCAGTTAAGATGAGTACGCGACTAGTAATCGAGCTCCACGACGAGTATTTTGCATGACACATTCTCCTCTTTGTTCACTGTATTTTTTGTCTGTTAAATCTGCAAGCTCATGTTGGCTTTTCAATCGTGAATCTATCACTCGTTCTTTTGCTTTAAGTATCCCGAGGGCCTGTACCACTCACTCATGGGACACTCTAAGCCGTCAAGGATTGAATTAATCACAGGTTTTCTAAAGGAAATGCATCTTGAATGTGATCTTGAAGAAAACGGGTGACACACATAAGCAGAGGAAACGGGGGCCCGTAACGGAAGCGACATCCCGAGGACATGCAGAAAGGCACGAAGGTGCAGGCACGATTCCGAGGATGTTGTCCCGATCGGCGAGCGCCGATGCCCTTGGAGGAGAGGACAACGGAACCACCGCGGGAGGCCGCGGATGCCAGGGTTCTTACGCAGGAGCGCCACGTCCTAAGTTAATTCAACGTTTACTTAGCACCTACTTATAGGTGGATGTATCTTAAGCAACACTGAATTGATTTATACACCCGCTCCGTCACCCACGCTCAATAAATGATTGAGTGCATCTCTGGAACTGAGAACCAGCTTTAACTGGCTGTAACAGCTGACGAGGTCACAGGGCAAGCCAAGGGCCATCCTCCTGTCCAAGAGCTCCCCCTCCATCCACCGGCCGGCACGCCCCTCTGGCCTAACTTGGAGATGCTAGGGAGAACGTCACCACAGGGCACACCGGGCACATGGCGTCCACGCCTCACTTTTGGAAGACGGTCATTAAGCAAAATAGTAACATTACCATTTCCAACAGCGGAATGGCTTCTTCGCGTCCTCCAGCCATTGTCTATAAAATACATTTTTTTCAAAAGATTAATTGAGAGCAACACGTGGCAACTAGTATGAAAATTCTGTGTTTCTCATCTTCTCACGCTGCAACCGGTCACTAGAGAGAGCAGGCTGACACTTCACAGATTACAATGTAAACGCTGAGCTCGACTCAGTTATGTCGAGGCCAACCATTTCTGACAGTCTCTACAATGTGATAAACACAGTCTGTCTACAGTTCCCCTGTATTTGAAAGTTACGACAAACATTTTGCTGAAATGTAAACAACTGACATCATGACTGGTGAGGCAGCGGGCTGCAAATTTATCTAAAATCAAGACAACAAAGATCTTGTTTGACACTAGATAAACCATTAGTGGTCACCAAGGGAGCAGCTTTGGGAGGTCATAAGTGTTGTCACCAGTTTTCAAAACACAGGCACCAAAGATATTGTTGCAACTTAGTTGAAGCATGAGTAAGTAATATGAGAGACAGAAGAATTAGAAACCTGCAGAGAAAACGGGCAAAACTTTCTCTTTAAAGGACGGTTTTTAATTACAGCGGAATTTCAAATTCTGTTAACCTGAATTAACTTCTGGTTTTTCAACGATTTTAAGTGATAGAGTACGGAATGAAATTTGTAACTCTAATTTCCTATAACATTTCAATAAATCCCATTCTTTCGCTGCCTCAGTTCTATGGCATGCACTTGTCATTACTTCTTCGTACAACTTTCCTGAAAAGCTGTGCAAGTCCAGCGCATAATGATCATTCAAAGTCTAGTCCAGTTCTTCGCAACTTGAAGACTTGAAGTTATCTTTTAATTAAGATGGCACTGCAAACCAAATTCTATTATTTTCTAATTATGAGTTATAAGGTTACTTTTTTTACATTTATAGGGATAGAATACTGCTGGCTGAATTTTTATGACAGTCTATAAATGTTTATAGTTCCTACATTTGTATCCCTGGGTTAATCTATATTTAAAGTTTAATGATGACTTTTAACATGAAGGACAGATATATTAAATTTTTTTTATTTCTAAATATGTAAAAAAGTGTTTACAAAAACGGAATGGAGATCACTTCAAGACATGGTAAGAAATATATTAAAGTCCAAAACCAAGGACTTCTTATGGTCCACAATAAATATCAATTATTTTATATAAGGCAATTTATGCTACACTATAAAGAAACATAAAGTCAACTTTTTCTAGTGGATTTATTATGATTAATATTTTGAATACATGAAATGTTTTGGAAAGACCTTTCTGAAAGACTGGAGAAGTCTCCAGAAGACTGGAGATATTTCTGCTATACAACTGAAAATAAATGAATCTGTATATTTTACCTTGATCACACCAGCTAAAATAAAAACTGACACGGCTTTATTCATATTGTACCAGTATATCTGAAGTCAAAACCACTAGGTTCATTTTGTAAAACATGCAAGTATAAAATCAAAGACAAATGCAAGGATTTGTATACCCATTTTAGTTCTTCCAACTGGTTAGCTCAGTGCTGTTTTTAATAGAATATTATTTATATGTTAAACCTTCTATAGTTCCTTTTATAAACTACCATTCCTACCCCGAAACACACCCAATGTGAGGAAAAGAGGGCGCTAGCTCAACAATACTCGAGTCATCTCCTAGTTCTTTCTAACTTAACCTCTTGACCCAATCTGCTTGCCAGTTTCCGTTCGCTTGTTTCTCCAAAGTAAAGCTTCTTCTGTTTCAGCCCTGTCTTTGCCTTTGCCATCAGTCAAGATGCTCAGCCCTATTTTCACACCTAAGACCCAGAATACACTAGAATAGCCGCACATAAATACTCCATAGTCTCAGGTGGTTCACCCCGGGGCTGAACCAGATTATTCTAACTTTTCCCACCAACTCTTTCCTGGCTCCAAAGTCTAGAACCACACACCATGGATGGCTTTGGCTTAAATCTCCAGAGTACAGGTCAAAATTTCTAGCTACCCATCTTCTGAAAGGAAGTCCACACCCTTCATAAATCATCTATTTATTAATATAGCTTTGTGACATGTACAGGCAAGACAGTCTTCCTAATGTATAATCTACAAAGTTGTGCATTTTGGCCCATTTCTCATTTTATCCTCAAGGAAAGTAGAATAGTGAATCTTCTTCTAAAAACCTTTTATATATACAAACTCCATTGGCTTACTTTTTATCCTTTTCCTAGGTAACTGAAAAATCTCATCCATTCATTAATTTTGTGGTCTCTTCAGAAAGTTTTTATTGAGTATCTAGTAATATAAGACACTGGGCTAGCTTCTAGGGACACAGACACAAAAGGATCCTTAAAGACTCCACAATCCTATAAGAAGACAATAAGCAAATGAACAATTCTGGTATAGCAATGATTCTCAACCCCAGCCGCATCTCGAAATTACTGGTGGAGGTTAAGTCTGTGGTGGTCCCAAAGCACCTTTTTTTTTGGTTTTTATGATAAAAAAGAAATTTAAAACAACAGAAAGCAGAGAGAACCACCCAGTCACCTGCATTGACTTTAAAAAACCTCCTAATTCTGAGGCACTACAATATGCTGACGTTGAGCACTGTGAGAGGTGAACATAGGGCGGGTTATAAAGCAAAGGCACCGCGCCGGGGGTGCGCGTACGCACGGAAGGGGCCGCCTGCTCGCGACGGCTTCCAGAGGACATGACGCAAGCTGCGTCTTTTCCTAATAGAATTTCCGATCTTTATATTGCCACAGAGATTTCCAGTCAGGACGACGGGGATCCGTCACGTGCCCTCGGCTCCCTGTTATCGCTGCTA
>NW_011889270.1:116144-137861 GCF_000151845.1 Pteropus vampyrus | reverse complement strand
TTCTAAAAACCTTTTATATATACAAACTCCATTGGCTTACTTTTTATCCTTTTCCTAGGTAACTGAAAAATCTCATCCATTCATTAATTTTGTGGTCTCTTCAGAAAGTTTTTATTGAGTATCTAGTAATATAAGACACTGGGCTAGCTTCTAGGGACACAGACACAAAAGGATCCTTAAAGACTCCACAATCCTATAAGAAGACAATAAGCAAATGAACAATTCTGGTATAGCAATGATTCTCAACCCCAGCCGCATCTCGAAATTACTGGTGGAGGTTAAGTCTGTGGTGGTCCCAAAGCACCTTTTTTTTTGGTTTTTATGATAAAAAAGAAATTTAAAACAACAGAAAGCAGAGAGAACCACCCAGTCACCTGCATTGACTTTAAAAAACCTCCTAATTCTGAGGCACTACAATATGCTGACGTTGAGCACTGTGAGAGGTGAACATAGGGCGGGTTATAAAGCAAAGGCACCGCGCCGGGGGTGCGCGTACGCACGGAAGGGGCCGCCTGCTCGCGACGGCTTCCAGAGGACATGACGCAAGCTGCGTCTTTTCCTAATAGAATTTCCGATCTTTATATTGCCACAGAGATTTCCAGTCAGGACGACGGGGATCCGTCACGTGCCCTCGGCTCCCTGTTATCGCTGCTACGGTCCCTTCCCCGCGGCGTTGCTCTGCCTGGCCGGCATCCCCAGGTAACGGGACACCGCCCTGTCCTCTGCCGTTCAGCTGAACAGCACTCTATGAGCTTCGGGACTTCGCCCTGTTCTCGGGACCTCGAATGATGATAAGAAGAGCATCTCACAAAAAGCTGGATGCGACATGCATTTTATAATTCTACTTCTAAAGATGTGTCCTATAGAAATACTCATACTGGTACTCAGCAAGATCTGTATACCATTTTTATTCAACGAATTTTGCCATTGACTAATATTTTTCCATCTAGGAAAAATTTAACAGCATAGAGTAAAGAATAGTTTTTCTTCTTTGGGAACTGCAATGGCAAGATCATCTTGTGAATGGAGTATGTGAAAATTCAAGTTAACTCGTAATTAAGTGTTATCAAATAAAATATTTTTCCGAAACTATGGCTTAGACAGTTGGTGTTGGGGTGGGTGGGTGTGGGGGTGTGTGTGTGTGTGTGTGTGTGTGTGTGTGTGTGGTCTGTCTGTCTCCCTCCCTCAGTTATGTTTGGATTCTACCTATAATAAAAGGTAAAACTCAATGTAAAAAGAAATACACGTCTTAACTGGTACTATGAAAACATGCTTGAGCAGACACGCTCAGGAAGACTATAGAAATGAATGTAACGTTTATAACTACAGACTGGTTTATCATGCCCATGCCAGGACCATGCTCTCTTCTTCTAAGAGTGTAGGAAATTCCAATTTTAATCCATACAGTTAATGCCTTTGCAGACTCGAACCATCCACACATTTCATTCACACACTTCACAAACGAGAGAATGGGTGAGTTGGCTAAATAACAGTTAAGCTTACTTAACTTCTAACATTCTATGGTTCTCTTCCAATAATTTATAAAACAGGAAAATATCTTGTAGGCTCAATATATACTGATGGAATATGTTTTATAAAATGTTCATAAACTGTAAGTCGTGAAAGAAAAATATTTTGTATACTAAAGAGACCACTGCATTTTGCCAGAATGTTGACTTATTGTGTGAATACCTAACACTGAAATACTGAATATCTCATTTATGCAGTTAACTTATTATGTCAAATAAAAACATCTTAAAAATATTTTTGAATTGCAGTTTTGCCACTTACTGTGTGACCCTGGCCGAGTTAGTTAATCTCTCTGTGTCTCAACGTCTTTATTTTTTATATACGCATAACATGAGATAACATGATAAGAGTTACTATAATAAATTAATGAGATGACATGAGAAAGTATCACAACAGTAGATGCTCAATAAATGCTAGCGTCCTGTTGTTGTTTGCTGACATTTTCCAGCTTTAAAATACATTGTGGATTAATGCCTAATGCTGGCAAGGGTGGGTGGGAAGGGGTGCTTGCAAAACCATGGAAAGGCCTATAAATTAGTACAGCACAAAATTGTTTTACGTGTACCTGATCTCCACCTAGCCAAAATGATGGCTTAAGGGACACTCTCCATTTCCTGTATAAAACATGCAGGCTGATGCCTACATCCCAGTGAACAGTCTTACCTCCGTGTGTTAACACAAGCAGGTTCTATGTATATGACATATATACAGAATATATGTACGTGACAATTGCTTCTTTACCATATTATGTAATTTAACTACATGGCAAGTGAACTAATAACATATTAGGGAAAAAGTTTCTATGAAAACTAAGCTGAAAGCTTTGAAAAGATTCAATAATGGCAACCGCCATACAAAACTGCCAGCAAATTAGGTTTAAGTGAGACAAGTGAAAAAACTGGGCGGGGGGTGGGTGGGTATTATAAAAATCTAGAGGACTGATCATCAACTCAGATTGTTGTCACTTAAAAAAAGGTAAGTGTGAAATTTGTAGATGAGGTATTTTGGAATTTGTACTCGTGTAAGAATGACTAAATGGAATTCCAAAGAAGAGAACTGTTCACAAAGAAAAGCCTTGTTCCTACATCAGAAAACTGGTGAATGAATATAAACTTAACAGGCTTTATTATCATGATTTCTTTGGTTTGTCTGTCTTTTGGGCTTAACCGACCAACTACTGATCTCAGTTATATTGGCTAAGATGGTTACTTGCTTTTTAATATGTTTGAAGGATAATCTGGCCTTTTTTTTTTAAATCAAAATTTCATTCCACATCTAGTAAATCTATTCCAGAAAATAAGTCCCAATCTATGATGGTACATGTACCCAGATGTCCATTCACTGAAGGATTTTTTTAAAAAAGCAAAATCCCCAAAACGATCTAAACAAATGCCCATCAATAGGGAAACGGTTAAATTAAGTTACTGGTACAACTACCCTGTGGAGTACTACAGAGTCTTTAAAAGAATTCCCAGAGTAAAGCAAAAGAGGAATTTTCTTTTTGCTGTATTTCCTTAATTCTTCTTAAGCCACGTGTAGCCCTTTTTTTTTTTTAATTTAACGCCCTCCCCACCCATCCCATCCCCCTGCTAATTAAAAAAAGAGAGAACTAGGGTAGATCTTCATGCGCGGACATGCAGTGATGCTCACAATATGCTACCAGCTGAGGAGAAGGAGCTAAGAATACAGAGAGAATGGTATTTTTTTTACTGAGAAAAAAATGTGTATGTAGATGCACAGGATATATATACAGAGAAAAAATATGGAAAGATATTTGCCAAACTCTTAACAGTTGTTAAATCTGAGAAGAGAGACTAGGAGGGAAACAGGACGGGCATCCCCTTATCCTGTTATATATTTCTGTATTGCTTAATTTTGTTTTTAACAATTAAGAAATATAATAAAGATTATTTTTCTTTAAAAAAGGCTTTATGAATCTAAAGGTCACTCAACTAGAGGATTAGCCAAATAAATTACAATACTCATATATGACAGAATATTGCATGGTTCTTAAATCACGTTCACAATAAATAATAAGAAAAGGTTTAGTGTTACACATTTTCTACAACACACACGAGTAGAACTACTAAAATGTTTCATTTTAAAATGATATATATTTAAATACATGTATTTTTATGTGAAGCAGTGGTAACTGCAATCCTGAAGGAGCTGCTGTAACCAATTTTATGTTTTCTAAAGACAATCCTGCACATCCATCTCAGGCCTTTCGCAGAGAAAAAATTCAATGCAACTAATTCGTACACACTGGAGACTACAGATTTGCAACTTCTCCCTTTCCCCCCACAAGATGGTACATTTCTGTTCTCTGTAGGGAAATTCAATTAACAATATAAGTCTCCTCCTCCATCAGTGATGGACACCACTGAGGTTTTCCTCGCCACCTCAAGACGTGTAAGATGGGCTTGCTGATTCCCTGACTTGCTAGTTAACAGGAGAATTACTGCCCACTCCTATAAATGACTCAATATGCTTCTTGTCATAAACACAGTGGCAGCTCCTGAAATCAATCTTTCATGACCTTATTGATTAGGACACTTAGAAATAATGAGACTTCACTGGTGGCAGAGTAATGCTCGCAAAAAGAAAAAAAATACTCCAGTGAGGGCTTGCCTATTAACACTGCCAAATTTATCTTCCGATTGCCCTTTGCCTATTACAGACGTTCACCTAGAAATACACATGATAAAAAGTTAATTTTGTGGTTCCTGTGCCTTCTCTTAACACTTCCTGGTAACATATTTTAAATTAACAAAATAAATAAATATAACAATTTTTGACCACTGTCTCCCTACCTTTAAGATCAGTATGGAATTTCCATGGAATGAGAACACCTGGGTTCTTCTGAGAGCGATTACAGAATAAAAACTATGTAGGAAAACCATATGATTTCACTCACATGTGGGACATAAAACCGAAAGGAACAAATGAACAAGACAAACGAAAACTCATAGAAACAGACAATAGTTTAGCAGTTACCAGAGGGAGGGGGGCGAGGGGGAGGTATAGAAGGGTAAAGTGGGTCAAATATATGGTGATGGTTGATTTGACTTTGGTGAACACAATGCAATACACAGATGATTATTACTGAATTGTACACTTCAAACCTATAGAATTTTATTACCAATGTTGCCTCCAATAAATTTTTAAAAACTCAATAGCAAAAACAAAAATAAATAACCCAATTAAAAATGGGCAAAGAATCAAAATAGACATTTTTCCGTAGAAGATAGATGAAAGGCCAACAGGTATAGGAAAAGATGCTCAACATCACTAGGCATTAGGGAAATGCAAATTATTACCGCAATGAGCGGTTACCTCACGCTGGTTAGAACTCCCGTCATGACAAAGACCAGACATAGAAACTGCTGCTGTGGACGCGGAGGGGAGGGAACGCTGCACACTGCGGGCAATCCTGGGAACTGCTACGGCTACCACAGAACAGCACGGAGGATCCTCGAAAAGGTACAAACAGAACCACCACCTGATCCAGCAATTCCACTTCTGGGAATACATCCAAAGGAAACAAAAAATCTAACTCAAAAAGATGTGTGCGCCTCTACGGTCATAGCGGCATTGTTTAACAGCCAAGTGCTGGAAACAACCTGAGTGCCCGTCACTACATGAATGGATAAAGAAGTTCTGCTCCATACATACAACAGATTATTATTCAGCCACGAAAAGGAGCAAATCCTGCCATTTGCAACAACAGGGACGGACCATGAAGGAGAGCAACAAAATAGAGAATAGAAAAATGAGAGAAAAATCAGCAAAACCAAAAGTTGGTTCTTTGAAAAGACCGATGAAACTGACAACCCTTTATACACACTAAAAAAAAAAAAAAAGAGACTCTCAGGACTAAAATCAGAAGCATAAGTGGGGATGGTACTGACCTTCCACTTCAATACCAGGATACGTGTTTAGAAGCAACCCAAATGTCCATCAATGGTGGAATGTATAAATACCATTGTGGTAATTTTATCCAATGACACAGTATATGGCAATGGGGAAAAAACCCTCTACAACAACATAAATTCTTAAGTACATAATCGTGAGAGAAGACACCAAATTACGGAGTAGCATTCCACCTACATAAAGTTCAAAAACAGACATACATAAATGAACATGTATTATTTAGGGGCTAAAAGTGTAAAGAAAAGTATAAAAGTAGTTACTAAAAAGTCAAAGTAACTGTTTATCCAAATATTAAGAGAATGGTATGACTGGCAAAATAAATGTGGGTGGGCCGGAGGGTCCTGGGATGTTGGCAATGCTCTATTTCTCAACTAACAGTCACTGGGTTTTTGCTGTTATAATTATTCATCATTCTGTATTTTATGTAAATTTCTGTGCGTTACATTACATACAAAGCTAGAGGTTTTTCAAAAGAATTTTAAAACCGTCCACAAAGTTAATTTGTGTAAGCATAACAGAAAATATCAAATTGTGTGAAAAATGTTCCTATAAATTAGCCCCATCAATATTCATCACTGACTTTTTATAACAAACTTATTTGCTTTTAAAAGAGTACTTTTCACAAAGAAGCCACAGTGACTAAAACAGTGTGTTTATGTAAAGGTAAGCCTCACCATCTAAAAATATAAACAATTTAAAATTATTAACTAATTGTGTTTTTACTGAGATACAGTTAACATAAAATGCACATATTTAGGTATTCGGTTTGATAAATTATGGCAACTGCACACACCTACGTAACCACCACCTAAAACTAAATACACAAACACTTCTCCCTTTGTTTCCCTTGTTTCTTTTTTAAAATTACAATACATATATAAATTAAACCTGTCGGATTCGTGAAATAATAATTAATTCCATTTTCCTTATAATAGTCTTCGAATATAAGCTAGCTGAAGAAGGTATGAAAAACATTTTCTTTTTACTTTGGGCCATATATTTGTCACCTTCTGACAAAATATGGTTGTCATACAACTATATACAGTTATTGACCATCTGCTATAAGGGAATAACTACATAAATTAAGAACATAGTAAGTGAGGGGATAAAAATAAGAGGTTACTAGGATTGAATATTTTCCAGTTCCTCTCAACTGAAGAAGTCCAGCTGAAAATAAGAGAAGCAAAAGCAAATGAAACCATAAAGTCTGGTGAACAGGCAGTGTCTAGCAAGACCCGAAAACAATTTTCTGAACACAATTAGGTTGAAAAGTTCTCAAGGATTAATGGTTTTTCTCCTGAGTCCAGGTATGTGTTAAGTAGCCACGAAGCTCCTGAAAATTGTATAATCATACTAACCAATGTTACCCCAATAAACAATTAAAAAAAAAAAAAGCCACAAACCTCAGTTGGCAAAAAGCAGAAAGAAAAAAAGAGGGTGAGTGGGGAAGAGTTTCTACCTTCCTACCCTCCACAGTTTCTGCTGCCACTTTCCAAGATGAATTTGGAACACTAGAGGACATGGCAAGCTTTGCTACAGCTATCACATATCATGTGACATGACATCGCTCAATTCATTTCAAATTATGAATGCAGCCAGCTATGTGGTTTGCTTATTCATGTTCAAGAGATTCACAGCTGAATCTCTATTTCAATTTGGCAGGATTCTAAAAGTCATGAAAGGCAACTGGACAAACTCCATGACCAATCCATCGGCTTACACTGTTTACTTACAGTAACAGCACACAAATGTCTCGTGTTTCTGATAATCCACAGAATGCTTCTGGGATGCCGTTACTATCCTAGCTTAAATGTTCACCTTCACAGAGTAATGAGAAAAGTCAATGCAAATACAAACCATGCTCACTTGGAGCAAATTTAATACAATGACAAGAATGAGGAAAATGCATATACAAGAATGTTTTAGACGCTCTTATTTGAAATAATCTATCGGCATCTGAAATAATATAGATGATAGGAATTTGGGCTGCAAATCAGCTCCGGAGCTGCAGTATGTTTATTCCCTCCATACTGTGCCAAGGTGCTTCCTTCACAGTGTCTGAAGGTGCAGTGAGGGGGTTCACGGTTATGTCGGGTGGTAGGCTACGGGTGGTCTCAGCTGTGTGAAGGGAAATCTCTCACTGGACTCCACACCTTAGGCAGCACGGAGCCTTTTTTCTCTGTCCCCTCAGTTACGAGGCTTGCACATCCTAACAAATCTGCCAGCTTGGCAAATGCTCTTGGGGAATTCGGTGATAAGAACAACGTTCACAATTCTTGCTTTTTCTTTAAACTGGTAATTATTTAATTTCTCCTTAGCTCTTTGATGCTTTTAAGGAAATTATTTTTTCCAGCATGTTCAGATGCTTTTGTTGGTGGAGCCGGTGCAAATCCAGACCACCATATTTCTAAAAGGAGTGGCTGAAGTGTGCCAAAGAGCCTAACATACAAAACAAAGCTCCCAGACTTCTATTTCTGAACAGAATCACAAAATCCCAAAAGCCAGAAGGACCTGAGACCTGGCAACCCCAGTCTCCTCAGTTTCCTGATCTCTTCCGTGACAAGAGTGTTTTTGTGCATCACAAGTTTAGCCCGTTTTCTGTAAGACAGTTCTCAGAACTTCACAAAAACTATCTAAGGAAAACTGTGTCAAGCAGCAAGAGAAAGCATCCACATGCTGAGGTCTAAACTAAGAGGAAAAAGACCTCAATATTCATCTCTCACATTCTTCAGTGAGTACCTCCCATGTCCCCTAAGTCCCCCTTTTGTCACTTTAGGCTGCTTCGAATCCCTCTTTGGGTACCTGGCTTTGGCTCTAGTGATTTCGTTACTCCAGGCAGTTCTCTAAACAAATAAGCAAACAAAGGCCATTTACAACTCCTAGACTGAAACCATAAATATCATCAGCTGAATCACGCTGAAATGTCAGTATACATTCTCAACAGAAGTCCACATGAAGTGAGTCTGCCCTGGTCAGGTAAAAAGGACTTTAGTTATAAAAGCAGCAAAAGGGTCTCGTTGTGGGCACGCCTGGACTCTGCGCTGGGCCTGCCGCGTGAGACCCGGGGCCGGCTCTGCAGCAAGGCTCCCGACGCGGACCGTTCGGACGGGGGACCCAGACTATACTCTTCCCGCCCACCCCCTCCGAATTACGAGGAATCAGTGCTATTCCAGTAAACTGCCCCTTTGTGAATGAAATTACTTTTCTTAGATTTTCATAATAAATACCTTTCTTATAAAGATCATTTTATTCTTTTCTCAAAAACTCTGATTACTTCAATCTAAAATATCACGATAAGGAGCACATGGTGATATTATCAAGCAATTGCCTTTTAGTTCGAAGTATAGGTACCCTACATAAAAAACAAAACCATTGGCGCAAATGTTAAAATAATTATAGATTTCCCCAAGGCACGTCAAACCTGCGAACACCAGCTAGCCCACGTCTCACAAAGGCCAGTGTCTGAGCCCTCTGGCACCTGAGGGACGAGTTAGGCCGCGGAAGGAGCCTACGTGGCCCTGCCACAGCGCTGCTCTGGGCTCTGACAGACGACAGCACTGGCTGAGGCCAAAATGCAGCCGAGCACCACCTTGTAAATAAAGCTGGTCCAAATTCCCCACGAGGCACGTGCCCTGGACTAGAGCCACGATTCTCAAAGCGTGGTCCTTGGGCCGGCAGCAGTGTCACTTGGGAACTGCTTAGAAATACAAACTCTTGGGACCCACTCCAGACCTCCTGAATGAGACCCCGAGGGGGGGCCCAGCGATCTGTGTTTCAACAAGTCCTCTGGGCGACTCTGTGCAGACTGTAGCCCGAGGCTCCCCGCTTTAGAGAAACTCGTTTGTTCGTGGTGACACAGGAATGTTTCAGCAGCGAATGTTTCCTTTAACCTCTGTCCTCCCCCCGCCCCGCCGCAGACCCACTCCTGAAAACGAGTGTCCGCTGTCAGGAGACGGGACAAAAAAACTGTAGTATTAACACAATGAAGTACTCACTATATGACAGAGAAAATGAATGAAAACCGGCTACATTTATAAGCTTAAATAAAACTCAGAACCGTAACTTTGAACATCGTGACTCACAAAAGTCTGCAGTACGATATTTTATAAAGGTCGTGTACGAGCAAAACTAAATATTATTTAACAATACATTTATGTGATACAGCAATAAAGGCATTTTTAAAAATATAGAGAAAAGACACCCCTTTCGTTCTGCACAGGGTTTCCCTTGGATGTGGGGGATGGTGAGCAAGGACCACACCGGGGACAGTCTAATTCTTAAGTCAGGTGCTGAGTTCACAGCTGTAAACTGTATTTATGTCACTTTTGTCACTACAGTCTTTCTAATGTATAAAATGTTATATAATAAATCTTAAGCCCAGAAAACAAGAAACAAACAAAAAAATGCAACTAATGAACAAATCTGGCCACTACCTGAAGTACTAAAATTAGAAACTATCTGAGACATGAACTGTGTAAACCGTGGTATGTTCTTCTGTTACAAAGAATTTTTAAAGATACGAAAAATTATTTATGATGAAAGTTAGCCAAATATAATAATGTAGAAAATGCACAGTAAAAGGATTAGAATAAAATACAACAAAATGTCAATAGTGGGTATTGCAGGGAGTTTTATTTCTTCTTTGTACATTTAAAATTTTCTATAGTGCATAATAAAGACTTTTAAAATTAAGAATTTTTTAACCGTCATGGAAACATTTAATGACTTTAAGTCATTAAAGAAAACTGCCAAATCTGCTGGAAACAGGAAGGAAATCGATGTTTTGTGAAAATCTGTGATTTATGAGCTTTATAATTCAAAGCTTTATATTTTCTGCCACATAATTGTATATCTATTAGTATGATTCCACTTAAAATAATTTCATTTTGTTTATGTGGACAAAAATATGACTGAGAAAACCATGACGCAAAGAACATATTTTTGTTATTGAGCATTTCAATTAAAACAACTGAAAACAACTTCAATTCAATTAGGAACAAAAGGAAAAAAACATCCATCAGTGGCTGTCTTTTGGAGACGGAAGAAACACGGACACTGAGAGTCTGCCTTACAGCCTATGTCCTGTCACAGTGAGAAGGAACCACAAAGGTAGAGGCCAGAGGCCAGAGATTAGTTACATACCTCTTTTTCCAATATTCTAGCGATCTCTCCTAGGGTCCGATCTAAAGCAGAAACCTTATTGTTTGCCCCACTGTCTTGTACTTGTAGTTGTTTCAGAAGATCTCTGGCTAATCGCTGAAGCCTTCAATACAAAATGATATGGAAAGGAATGAATGAAAGGGAATCACGACATTAATGAATTAGACGACAATATTTCATTTTCCTAAACATTTTGAGACAAAAGGTACTTCCATTATTGTATCAGAATCTACTTCACAGAGCACCCGAGGGGTGAGAAAAATGAACCACTCCCAAAGCTGGTACTGCTCTCCATTCCCAAACAAAAGCGAAGTCCTCAAGGCACAAAACAGCACGGAAGGACGGTGCTGCCCACCCCAAGGACTAGCTAGAGCAATGGCTGCCATCGGTTACCATGTGACGTTCAAACTAGGACAGAACTGGAGATGGGGAGACGGTGGAGTACGACAGCAGAGAAAACGAGTGTAAGAACCAGAGCAGGTTTTCATACTTTGATTGACATCTTCGAGGGGGACTTGGATATTATGCTATAAGCAGCGTAAACTCTCAATGTCAAACTCTCCATGTTCCAATTTACAAGCAATCTTGGACTGCCTGCCAGTGCTCCTATCAACTAATTAGACAACTAAGCAATCATGTGCTTTTCACCCAGAAATACTACATACTACCCAGATTGTGCGATTCTCCAGTAAGGGGACAGTATGTAATATTTCTTCATAGCCCTTACTTCTCCAAGGCCTTTCCTTCCCACGTCCTTGCTGGAGCATCTCATCAACAGATAATCACTAGACACTCAGATGTCTCCCGTTTTCCCCTACACATCACCCCCCGCTGTCTTACGACTACTTTTCTCGATGACAGATTCCGTAGGCCATCATTACAATCGCTTCCTTGTAAACATGTTCCATTCCCCATCTCTCTCGTTTTGGTTGATACCTTCCTACCGGCCAACTCCAGCAGTGGTCATAACCACCAATGTTTGTTCAGCTCTTGCGCTGGGCATGCACTGTTCTCAGTGCCTTGCACGCATTAATTTATTTAGCTGCATTAATTGACACCTGCCAGCCTCTTCCATTTCTGACCCTGAGAAGAAGTTCTACCGCGTAAAAGACCAGTATGACTACAGATTCAGGATCTTACTAAGTCTGTCTAGTTTTCTCGCTCTCCACAAAGAGTTTACTTGCTTCATATGTTCCCTAATCCTTTCAAAACTCCACCCTTTCCATCCTCCCTCTTGCTTTTATAAGATCTTACATTTCATAAAGAAACTCGAAGATACCGGAACAAGAAAATCCTCGCTTTCTGCCACAAACCTTCAAGCCTGACTGCATCTCACCCACACTCTCCTGTCTCTCTGTGACAATCAAGGAAGAGAGAGCCCTCCATGTAGGCTAATCCTGCCGCTCGGGCTCTGTATGCACTGCGGTCTTTGCAAATGCTCTTCATTCCTTTCTTCTAGAATGCCTCCTCCCACACACATCATCTAGAGAACTCCTACTTATGCTTTAGTTCTTAGGTCACATATTACTTTCTCTGATTTGACCAGTCCTTCAAATCACTCGTCCAAGTCTCGCCTGTGCAGAGCTTTGCAATAAAACTCTCTGCAACGATGGATAGGATGTTCCGTATCTGTCCTATCCGACGCGGTGGCAGCTAAACACCTTAAATACAGTTAATGTGACTGAGGCACTGAATTTTAAGTTGGATTTAATTTTAATAATTTAAACTTAAACAGCCACATGTGGCTATAAGCTACTGTATTTCCAGTGCAGAGAAGCACAGCACTCACTGCATGGGAGGTGGTCCCTGCCCACCGTGGCTCACTGCCACATCCACAGTGCCTAATATGCCACCTCTACACTAGTGTACACGACAGCTACTTAATGACGAATGATTAAAGCAGACATTTCTTCTTCACATTCTTAATTACACTCATAACCTCCCAGGTTACAAAATACTGTCACGTCTATGATCTTATTTAACCATCTGAAAAAACACTGCCCATTACTATTATCCCTGTTTGAAAAATGAAGAAACAAAGGCTTAGGCAGAACAGGAGACTCTCCCCAGGTCTCACAACTGTTAAGGTGTGGCTGGGACTAGGGATCTAGGCAGTCGACCTTCAAACCTCACGCTTCTGTCTGCATCCTAGAACACGATTTCTTCCATGAATGCACTTATGTAAAATTTTTAAATTTCTCAAAGAATACGACAGCAAACGTAGATAAAAAAGGGTACTGGTGAACTCGTTTAAACCTAAGCTATCCGCATGAAGTTCCTCTGACATGCCAACGAATGAATACGAACTCTAGAGGCAGAAACACGCGTGCCTGAATTCGGGCTCCGGCGCACACCGCATGCGTAAGCCCTGGGAAGGTTATTTGACCACTCTGCATCTCGGTTTCTTTCTCTTAAAAGTGGAGATGACATATATTCTTTCCTTTTAAAGCTTCTGAAGATCAGAGGTAATTAACTCAATGTACTGAACGTCACCCACTAAAGCAGACATTCGATAAATGACCATCGTGACTGCTGTTCACAGACAGGAGGTCTCAATCTAACAAAGGGGCAAAGGGAATGTAAAAAATACAAAAACTGAGTCAGAGCAACATACTTCTTTTCCCTTCTAATCGAACACGGGCTGGAGTCCCATCCGATTAGAGTTACTCACCTTATCATGTGGAAGAATACTGGCAGTGAACTTCACTCTGTGATAGATAAGCAGCCACTTCAGCTTTTGGCTGAATGCAGCCTGCACACCATGTAACCCAATATCCAGCCACGGCAACTGATGCATACGAATCTACAGTATTCTTACCAAGAATGCTCACATTCCACTGAGAACCAGACGTACTTAGGGAGGCACAAGAACCATTTTAATTCACAGAATACAAGAGGCTTGTATTTCACCCTGAGGTAAATCAAATCTGGGATTCATGTGAACCTACCCTCCAAGGAAGAACGCCAAGGCAAGGGGGCGCATAGGTAACATGAGCTAAACCTCCGCTTCGTTCCCTGCCTCCACGGAAGGACCACAAATAATACAGCCCCTCTCAAGACAAAAGGCATCGGATTCTGATTCATCCTATAAATAAATACAGAATGTCACAGGACTGAAAGCCCTGAAAGCTATATTTTCCCTCAAGGGCAAGGACAGGAGATGTTTTAGAGGGTGCAGTTTTTAACAGAAATAGTCCTCTGGGTTTCTGCTGGCAGACAATTTCTCTGGCATGAAAAGAAAAAGTGGAGGCTCTGTAACGCCTGGCCTAAAATACAAAAAGTGTCCATCTGGTAAATGGCTTTGTGGAGAATGTTGTTTGGTCAGATATTTTCTTCTCAAAACTTGAACCAATTCCGAGGACAATTCTAAGTTCACATCTGTCACTGATGAATGTAAGAAGTATCTCTGTAAGGAGCCCTAACTTTCGTCACAGTGAACTTCTGGGGAGTTTGTTAGGGTCGCCGGGAAGATCTGTGAAAGAGTAAGGAGAGAGACTGGGTCCACTCTAGGGCGATGGACACAAAGACAAACGCGTGAACTTTCCTTCTGCTTTCACCTCCTCTGTGTGAAAGACACATGGTTCCCCTTCTTAAGCCTGTATTTCTATACAAGAGCTCGAGAAATCCCTACTAAGATGAAAAAAATCAGTGCACGTGTATTTCTTCCTCCTTCAGACACTGTTCCTTTTGCCTGCTGGGATCCCTCTCACGGGAAAAACCCCACATTCCCTTCCAGGGGACCCCTCACCCCCAGTTACACAGGGACACCAGGGTGCTGCTCCCAGGCACGCGTTCTCAGTGGACACTGCTAGGAAACGTGTGTATGTTATTTTACAATGAATATGTGTAACGGCTCACGTGTACGTTTATATCTACGTCCATGTCTATTTCTACATATCGGAAAATATGCGTTAAAACTGGTACCTACAATTCCAATGCGTCGCCACAGGGTTTTGCTCCTTTCCGTGGGCACGTTGTTAATTCTCTTCTGCAGCAGTGAGTGGCCCGCCTTCCATCGTCCTGGGCGACTTACCTACTGGACCAGCCCCCACTCGTGGCAGGTGGCGTCCCTGCCCCTGCACGCATGCTATCATCTCCGCCCTCTCGCCCTGCTGGGGTGTCCACACTCGCTGCCAGGCCGCCCCCAAACCCCGACGCAGGCCGCTGCGTGGTGCTCTTCCATCTAGTGGCTTCGGGACTGAGTCTTTCCGGAAAGGGGAGGAGTGACTGGAGGAAAGCTACCTCCATTTCCATTTATTAGCAAGAATCATTTTACAAGGAGTCATCACTCTCCACCGACCACTCGGTTACCGAGGCCACTCGTGACAGCAGCTCCCCTTCTGAAGCGCAAAGCGCCCCTCCTATCCCAGCAGGAAACGCCTCCAGTTGGCTCCTGAGTCCGCTGACAAAACACTGGCCATCTGTGAGCATTTCCTAGCCATCTAGTATGACAGGACATTCAGATCTGGAATTGGGCGTTTTCCCAGGAAGTTCATGGTTTGCCAAGTGAGAAAGGACATTTCAGGTCCCAAATCAGCGAGCACAGAAGATGCTCACTGTTGCTGCATGGCTGCTGTTTCCAGGTCTCTCCAACAGACAGAGGCGGAAATGAAGGTGTGGACACGCGCAAATACACATGCACACGGCACTTTTCATGAGATAAGACACTTTCTAGTTCCTATCATTCGAATGAAGGGCTGTAGCGAACCCTACTGCGTACATCACATCTGTTGCGTTTCTTTCAGACTGAGGGTGCAGAGTCTCAGAAGTACGGGGGCTGGAAAAATCCTGGTCTCCATAACCCCCTTTGCTTTAACCCACATGATGTGCACAACAGACTCAGAATGCCTTTACCAACAAGACCATCACCGATACCATAAAGAATGGGCAATTTTTTAACACAAGTTTCCCCCATTCTCCCTGATCTTTTTCTTATAAAATTATCTGAGATACAGCTCTTACATAACATCCTTTTTCTCCTGGCCCTCAGTTAGACATAATTCCACAAGAAACCTTAACTTGCAAGTTCATCACTAGTCCTTATGTTGATGTCTCTTAATAATTTTGATTGTCTAAAGTACATTCTGTATTAGTATTTAAGATCTCCCAGAAAAGGAAATGTGGATCAAGCCTTTTGCAGCTGGAAAACTGATTTTCTGAGGGCAGAGAATCACTGACATACAGGAGCAGGAACTAAGGCGACATTGTTCCCATGAGCCCTTGCGGAGGCGCCTACTTGAGAACGACATCAGGTGCTTTTCTCAAACAGATTTACTCTATGTCCCAGCGAAAACCTGTGGGTTACTTTGGGGTTCTCTTTCCTTATGCCCGTTACCCCAGTTCGCTTTGCTTTCTCTCACGCTGATGTCATACCATACGGGTTTTGTGGCGACTGTTCCCGCCCACTCGCTTTTTGGATTTCCTGAAGCTACATGGCCTTGTAAATGCCGCCATCAGGTTTTAGTTTTCTTAAGTCTTTATGTGGTTTCTATGTGAGCATTCAGAGATACGAAAAAATTATGCTTCCGTTGCTACTGCCATTTTTCCTAGACTTAACGATTTCAAAGAGTATGCTGGCTGCCCTGTGGCTGAGAGACTGTGGTGAGCGAGGGCAGGAGCGCTGAGGACCGGCTAGGAGGCTGCCACGATGACGCGAGCAGAGGGACGGTGGGACGAAGCTTCACTACGGGGATGAGGAACAGTGTCGGGTTCCGAACGTATTGGAAAGAGAGAGCCAGCAGAGTTTGTCGATGGACCGAAAGTGAAGTGTGAGAAAAAGAGGGTGACTCTACAGATTTTACCCTCGACATAAAGGACTGACTTGCCATTTTCTAAAATGAGCAATAATATAAGGTTTGGGAGTGAATTTCGGGAGTCTAATTTTGCCCATGTTCTCTTGAGGGGTCCATGCGGAAATGCTAAATAGGAAGCTGGACACAGGAGTCTGGAGGTCTGTGGGGAGATCTGGGCTGGAGACATAAACTGAAAATCTATCAGTGACTAGGCGTTTAAAGTCACGAACCTGAACGAGACTGCCCAGGGAGTAATGGTCTGTTTGAACTCTCGGGACGAAGGCACGCCGATGTTTGGAGTCCAGGAGAGGAAGGTGAATAAGCAAAAGGGAAGTAAAAAGAGCAGCCAGGCAAGTAAGAGGACCGTCCAGAGAAAGCTATGTAGCAGACTGCTACATCGAAGGCCCCCCTGAATTATGTTTTGCAAGCCTTGACTGGTATAGTCTCCTTGTACAGTGACTACGGACTTTGCAAAATGACTTGCTTTGACCAACGGAACATAAGCGAAGGTGACGTAAGCAGAGGCCTGATAAGGCTTGGCATCCCTTATGAATACTGATGCAAAAATCCTCACCAAATCAAGCAAAACCAATTCGAGAGCAGATTAAAGGGTCATGCACCATGACCGAGTAATCTGTCCCTCTCAAGGGGACGGACCCGGGCTTCTTTGCACAGGGGAGCAAGAAAGTAAGGCTGAGAGCAGAAGCCTCAAGACTTCTGAGGCCAAGGCCTGAAAGTCACGTATGGCTTCCGCGGCATTCTCTGAGTCAAAACAAGTCGAAAGGCGAGAGCACATTCAGGAGGGAAGGCAACAGGGTCCACCCTTGACGGGAGGTGGGAACGTTACATTACAAAGGCGTTCGCCTCTGGGACTGGCTCCACTTCCTCTGGCCATCTTTGCGAACACTTTGCCACTGTCATATATTAAATTTTCCTCAAATATCTGGCTAAATTTCTAGATTTTTTTAAAATCTCGCCCATCAGTTTGTATTATTACTCATGTGTCAATGAAAAATGGTTTTAACTGCATATCTATTAGCTCTGTCCTACTCAAAAAATTTTTTCCTAGAAATTCTCATTTACTCTTCTGAGTTCTTTTACTCTTCGATTCTGTTTTTGAAACGCTGTCACGTAACTGGGATTGCATGACCTTTGCAGGAGAAGTTGGCGCACTGTGTCTTTTATCCGAGAGTATAACTCGTCTTTCTATGTCTTCTTTTATATCCCTTGTTAGCATTTTTAGGTTGAATTTTACGGAGCCTTCATTAATTTCTTGTTTGAGTATATTCTTAGTTTCCTTTTTTATTGTTACTGAAAATGACATTTATATTTTCCAACTGATAATCAGAAACAAAAGCCCTGACCCTCTATATCCTGGATATGCTTCTGCGTAGCCTACAGCCAGTCACTTTCCTCTCTAGGCACAGGCTCCCTGATGAAGACCACTGAGTCACTGTGAGGAGTAAATGAATCAACATATGTAAAGCGCCCGGCATAAGGTGAAGGCTCAGCAAACATCGCCCGTCATTAACAGCATCACATTAATTTGGTAATCAGCCATTTTACTGAGTTCTCGTTTCTATCAGTCTTTCACTTGATTCTCTTGGTCTTTACAGATATACAGTATCAGAATAATCTTGATAAATTTGTTAATTTCTTTAATAGTTTATATTTCTTTATCTCCTTTTAGAATAGCACTGGCTAATAGCTCTGGAACAATAATAAATAAAAGTAATTATCTGATGAGTGTCTTATTTCTGACAGGCAGAAATATTTCTATTCTAAATGAAAATAATTGCTCCATTGAAATGCTACAGCCTATCTATCGATAACTATGCTGTTACGGATATTCCTCAATTTGTGGCATTTAAGTGTTTCTTGATCTTTTTCACTATTAAAAAAGTCACCTTTTATATAAATATTCGGGCACATTTTGCATTATTTCACTGGGCAGCGTGATGTCTAAGGTGGACATCCTAAGCTTCAATTCGCACAGCCTTCCACGGGCTCCACCCGCCTGCACTCCCGTCGGCACTGTGTGAGTGCCTTTCTCATGCCCCTCTGCTGGCAGTGTGTTAGAGAGACAAACTGATGTTTTTCTTTACTTAGCTATTGTGTAGTCACACTGACATCCAATATGGAGTCTAAATCCTCATCTGCCCAAAGCGGCTGTCACAACAGTCCTAAAAGAGAACCTACCACAAGAACCAGCAGCGTTGCCAGAACCTGTTCTGTCGGAACAGGGTTTCTCTACATCAGAACTGACGTTTGGATGAGATAATTCTCTGCCGTAGGGGACTGTCTTGTGCACTGAAGAATGCTTAACAGCATCCCTGGTCTCTACACACTTGATGGCAGGAGTGCCATTTCCCAAATTATGATAACCAAAATGTTGTCGTATATCCCCAGAGCAAAATGTCCCCTGGCAAAATCGTCCCCAGCTGGACGCCACGGTGTTAGGAAAATAAAGTTCTAGGCATCAGATAGAAAGCCCGTGATATAAGCATACAATGACGGTTCAGCTAAACTTTTCTTGTAGGTGGAGACCAAAGAGATGGAGAACTAAAATGTAGGATAAAATACTCACTTGGCTTTATAAGGTGAGTCAGAGCCAGAATTCTTTGTTTCCATTAAACTTTCATATTCTTTGGCCCTGAACAGAAAGAAATTTAATCACTGTTAGTTATTCTGCTGCTGATTTTTATAACAAAAACTTTGGCTGTGTTTTTCCTCTTCCGGCATTATGAACATTATGATATTAATTTTAACACTTTGGTTTCTGTAACTGCTTCTTTAAAGTACTATAAATGCTATCAAAAAAAGGCCAAAAAATACATAGTTCCTCCTAGGATAGAGAACAGGTTCACAAAAACACTTGTGAGTTTACAGATCTGGTACAGAACAATGCTTACTTTTCGGAAATGTTAAAATCATGATAATTAAATCTGAAACCCTTTTAAGCTTCTACTAGGCAGCTGAGGTGGCTGAATGTCTATGCACCTCAAGAAGTCTATAGTGCAAAACCAAATACAGGTAAAGAACAGTCATGTAACTTTAGAAACAATTCTAAAAACAGTAGAAATAATTTGACCGGACATTCAAAGATTTTTTTTGTTCTGCTTTTGTTATTTATACCACCTAAAAACCAAATGTCTGGAAAGATCTGAGATAATACTTCTCTGCCACTGTCTAACTAGGCTCTGGCTCGGCTGAACCTGTAGGTTACAGCACCAAGAGGTCATCAATCTAATACAGGTGTCACTACAATAATCCACTCATGTTGACTTAATCTGTCAACTTCTTTTTTTGGAAAGAAAGGGAGGAAAAGGTTAATTTAAATTTTACTGTTCACCCAAAGAGTCCTAGTCTCAAAGAACTAGTCCAGTTACCTATGAAAGAATTAGTCGCAATGTCTACCAATCCAGACAGCAATGCAGATGAAAAAATAAACCGTCCTTCATGAATAACATGAAAGACACAAATTTCAACAGGCCTCATAAGGAAAAGGCAAATGAGCACAGGTTATGCTTGGGAATAAAGGAGTAACCAAATTAGAATTAAACATCAAATGATGTATTATTTAAATCTATGCACGTTCACTGCTATCAGCCAAAATACCAAGACACATCAAAATAAAGAAAGAATCACTTTTTAGTTGCACGTAATTGTGACCTCATATGAAAGGTAGGAAAAAAATTAAAATTATTCAGGGTTCCAAGTACATCTAGGGCTTAAAGTGGTGACACGGAAGGAGGTTGGGGAGCCAGCTGTACAGATACATGTGGGAAGAGTCATCCAGGAAGAGGAAATCTGAGGTTTTATAGATAAGGAAATGACATGATCTGACTTAAATTTTAACAGGCTCCCTCTGGCTGGAGTGTTCAGACTGCAAGGAGGCAAAGGCAGAAACACGGAGACAGCCAGGGGCTGCTGCAATCATCGAGGTGAGCGAAGCTGGTCTGGGGCAAGCAGAGACGTTAGACACCCAGATGCTGAACATGTTTTAAAGCAAAGCTAACATTATTAGCAGTTGGACTGGATGTGAGAGAGGAATGGGAGAAACAGAAGGGACTGGGGACAGAGGAAGAACGGGAACTTGTTTTGGACATACCAAGTCCAAGGAAACTTGAAGACAGGAAAGTGGTAAGTAGAGGATATTCGAACCACAGGACCAGGTCAGCTCACCCAGCGAATGTGTACATAGAGAAAGAAGGAGTCCAAAGAATGGGTCTGCAGCATTTCAGTGTCCGAAGGCCAGCAAGTTCTTAGCACAAACTAGGGAGGAAGGTCTGTAACACCCTGACAGACACTGTGGAACTATGTTTAGAAACTTGAGAGGGACCTCAAAACATGCAATCAAAAAAGCCCCTTCTTGTCTTTGTTTCAATGAGTACTCTGAAGCTTTCATGATTCTGTAAAATTGAAACGGACACTTTCTTTGATTACAATCTGAAATTGGAAACTATAGAGAGATAACCACCACTCATCGTCATTCTAGACCCATATTCCCATAATCCCATGCGTCAAGCTTCTCCACCTTTCGAGATATTTGGGAACAAAGGCCTAACAACATATTCAGACTACCTGCTCTCAAATTATCTACTAAGGAGGAACTGCACTTGTGTCCTTGAACAAGACTCATCAGTCGTCAGGTGACGCACAAAGCTTGTGAGGGAACGATGTGCTACACCGCTGTCTGATCCTCAGATGTCACTTTGAGGCGGATGATAAACGACAGGTCCGACAACTCACTTTCCATTTCGAGATATTTCTTAAACTTTTTCTTGTTGTGACAGGCAACCAAATTGATTAAACCTAGTCGTGGGATTTGACACTACCGCCAGTAGACTCCTATTTGTTGATTGCTATTGATTTTCTCTAATACTTCATTTAAAAATCAATAGTTGGAAAGAAAAATAGGCTGGGTTTACACATACTTAAACATACTACCGTATGCCGGGGAAAGCACACGTTTGGCAGAGCTTTTGCATCAAATTATAAGAAGAGCTCTTAACAGGTGAAGGCAAGGGCTTTGGATCGATGCAGAGTTTTCTTTCTTTCCCAATCAAAGAAAGTGGCTAGAAATTAGGCTCAGCAGTGTCATTTTCGAGGCTTTCTTGAAGTAAACAACTTTAAACTTCTGGAGGGTGGAGGGTCTTCCTTGCATTTACATAAAGAGGATGCATCACTATGAGTTCTTCTGTTTTTACGGGTATTTATAGTACCTGGAGTTCATGCGGGCTTTGATCTTTTTGGCTTTTTTTTTATTTCTTTGCCGCTCTTCTCCATCTTTCGAAGGCTC
>NW_011889270.1:104330-116094 GCF_000151845.1 Pteropus vampyrus | reverse complement strand
GGCTGCTGCAATCATCGAGGTGAGCGAAGCTGGTCTGGGGCAAGCAGAGACGTTAGACACCCAGATGCTGAACATGTTTTAAAGCAAAGCTAACATTATTAGCAGTTGGACTGGATGTGAGAGAGGAATGGGAGAAACAGAAGGGACTGGGGACAGAGGAAGAACGGGAACTTGTTTTGGACATACCAAGTCCAAGGAAACTTGAAGACAGGAAAGTGGTAAGTAGAGGATATTCGAACCACAGGACCAGGTCAGCTCACCCAGCGAATGTGTACATAGAGAAAGAAGGAGTCCAAAGAATGGGTCTGCAGCATTTCAGTGTCCGAAGGCCAGCAAGTTCTTAGCACAAACTAGGGAGGAAGGTCTGTAACACCCTGACAGACACTGTGGAACTATGTTTAGAAACTTGAGAGGGACCTCAAAACATGCAATCAAAAAAGCCCCTTCTTGTCTTTGTTTCAATGAGTACTCTGAAGCTTTCATGATTCTGTAAAATTGAAACGGACACTTTCTTTGATTACAATCTGAAATTGGAAACTATAGAGAGATAACCACCACTCATCGTCATTCTAGACCCATATTCCCATAATCCCATGCGTCAAGCTTCTCCACCTTTCGAGATATTTGGGAACAAAGGCCTAACAACATATTCAGACTACCTGCTCTCAAATTATCTACTAAGGAGGAACTGCACTTGTGTCCTTGAACAAGACTCATCAGTCGTCAGGTGACGCACAAAGCTTGTGAGGGAACGATGTGCTACACCGCTGTCTGATCCTCAGATGTCACTTTGAGGCGGATGATAAACGACAGGTCCGACAACTCACTTTCCATTTCGAGATATTTCTTAAACTTTTTCTTGTTGTGACAGGCAACCAAATTGATTAAACCTAGTCGTGGGATTTGACACTACCGCCAGTAGACTCCTATTTGTTGATTGCTATTGATTTTCTCTAATACTTCATTTAAAAATCAATAGTTGGAAAGAAAAATAGGCTGGGTTTACACATACTTAAACATACTACCGTATGCCGGGGAAAGCACACGTTTGGCAGAGCTTTTGCATCAAATTATAAGAAGAGCTCTTAACAGGTGAAGGCAAGGGCTTTGGATCGATGCAGAGTTTTCTTTCTTTCCCAATCAAAGAAAGTGGCTAGAAATTAGGCTCAGCAGTGTCATTTTCGAGGCTTTCTTGAAGTAAACAACTTTAAACTTCTGGAGGGTGGAGGGTCTTCCTTGCATTTACATAAAGAGGATGCATCACTATGAGTTCTTCTGTTTTTACGGGTATTTATAGTACCTGGAGTTCATGCGGGCTTTGATCTTTTTGGCTTTTTTTTTATTTCTTTGCCGCTCTTCTCCATCTTTCGAAGGCTCTGAGGGAGCTGTACTTTCGATCACAATGTCAATAATATACTTCTTTAAGGAAAGATGCTCCTGAAAGATAAATAAAATGATGATGATGATTTAAAAGTAGCATGGCATTGCTACAGACTACAGTAAGTATAAAAGCTTACACAGACAAAAGTAAAAGTAACCTTTATGAAACACTGGCTTCCACAATTGCCTGGGATAACACTGAAAACAGTTTGACTTGACATTTTCGTTGACTCGTCAAACCCTGGCTGCACGTCAAACTGTGCTAAACACTAAGGATACGAGGACATATCCCTTGCAGCCACACAGTGTAGTGAGAGACATAAAATATACACACAAAATATAATGACAAGCAATAAGTGCCCATCAGAGAGTCAGAGTGCTACAGGAGTCAAAGGGCGGAAAGATGGCTGTTCACTGGGGGCGAAAAGGAAAGGTTTCGAGACGGAAGCACTGTCTCTGCCATCCCACAAGGGCAGGGTGAACGTGAACATGCGGGTGCTGGGTGTGTGTGCAGGTGGGTGTTTGGGCTGCGAGTTGGGAAATGTGTAGGAAGGTGTAAGAAGGCGGCCATCCAGAAAACACGGGCAGAGATGAGAAAGTGGACTGTGATTACTGGCAGGAGAGACCTGTTTGGCTGAGGCACACAGCGTGGGCCCAGCTCCTTCCTCAGCCACTGCAGACTGAATGGCCTACGACTCTAACCACTCCCATGTATGTGCACAACTTCCTCGCTCCCTTTCTCCTGTCATGCTTGCATGGCAAAATCCCAGCCCTAAATCCAATTCCCTCCCTACTCTGTGCCGATAACTGAACAGATTAATGTGGCCACAATTACAAACAATACTGACTACTGTGTTTAAACTGACGACATTATACCTCAAATGGGCTCTAGTACTGCCAGGCAGCAAAACCACCTTGGACCATTTTATCTATACACTCCTTCCTAGAAGTTTTTTTTTAGACCCTCTCCCTTAAATTTCCAACACCCTTGGCCCCGTAGACCACATCCTCCTCCCTGGCACTTTGCTGACTAAGCTTCTAGACATCACATTGTCCTCTCAACTCATCAGCTGTACCTCCTAAGACTTCTTTGCTGGATCATTTCCTCTCCTCGCCTGGGTAATGCTGGAGCATCCCAGAGGATCCACAGATCGTCCCTCTTCTCCATCAAACTCATTCACTGCGAGCAGTGACTTGAAATATTACTTAAACATAGGCAATTCCCAAATTTTTACCTCAAGTCCCAACCTCTCTCCTGATTCCCACTCCTACATGAAACTGTCTCCCAAAACACTCCAGTGAGTTGAAGTACTCCCACCATTAGCATTTCCAAAAGAACGGTGCGCAACCATCTTCCGTTCCCCCACATCCCGCACTGACCCTCCTTTCAGCAAACAGTACCATCCATTCGTGCAACTGCTCGTATCCAATACATCCGCCCATACTATCAGCTCTACTTTCAAATATATCCCCAAATCCATCCCAAACCCAGTCACTTCTCCCACCACCATCATCTACTCTAAGGTAAGGCGTCATAAGCTCTCATCTGCATCACTCAATAATAGCCTCTTAAATGGTGTCTCAGATTCTCATTTAACGCCCAAGTCTTTTCTTTACATAGCAGCCAGTGATTTTTTTTTTAAAAAAACATAAATCACATTCTATCATTGCTCTTATCAGAACCTGCCTTCTCCTCACACTTCGGGTAAAATTCGAAGTCCTTTCCCTGGCCTACCAAGCCCTCCATCGTTGACCTCTCTGAGCTCACCCTATAACGTTCTCGCCAGTGGAATGGGTGTTGCTGTTCTTTGCATTCACCAGGAATGTTACCGCTGTCCCCTTAGCCGAAAATATTCTTCTTTCAGTTATTTGCATGGTCTCAGCTAAAATGAACGCCCAATCTTAAGAAACACCTTCTATTATTTGCCATCACCTTATTCGTCCATTTTTCTTCATAGGATTTGCCTAACATTTTACCTAACATCAAATATTTCTTTGCAATTTTCTGTACTAGAATCTAAGTTTTATGAGGGCAACGATTTGTCTGTTTTGCTCACTGATGCCTCTGGGTCTGCTCTGATCCGAGAGGGGAGGGGCAAGATCTTAGGGATGACAGAGATGGGTCTCTGAAAAAAATCACACGGCATAAAGCCACCGTGACAACATGGACTGCTTACCTACCTCAGGACTGTACTGTAAGGAGTAAGCTTCTATGTTCTTAAAATTATTGTATTTTTATTACCTTTATTATAGCAGATTAATCCTTTCCCTAAGTAATGCAATTATGCAAAATTTGTATGTATAATTACATATATCTTTGCATATTTACATGTATATACGTGTGTGTATAAACCGACTGTGGGAAATTAAGGCAAAATACTAAAATTTTTGACTAGATTGTGACCGATTTTTAATTTTCTTTTATAATAAGCATGTATAATAAGCAGAAAGAAAATCTGGTTTAAAATAGCTAGCATAAAATGATATCTGGAATTAACTTCAAAATACTATTTGGGAGGAGTGCATGAGATGTCAATAAGGCAGGACTCACCGAGACCTTATCGTTGTTAGGCTCAGTGATGACTACAGGGAGGTCTGTCTGTCTACTATTAGGTATGTTTTAAAGGTTCCGTAACAACCAGTTTGGAAAACAGTCATCTTGTAAGAAAAAATAATTTGTACACATGAAATTAAAATTGTTTGGCTTACCAAACAAAGTAAATGAAATCATGATATTCATCTCTCTCAAGCATCTAAGAGCGGAACTGAAAATGGAATTAACATGTCTGTGCACTATTCGAACGCTGAAAGTGTGCACTCCAAGTGTGAAATCTGCTGTAAGAACCAGAGACCACGTCCTACAGGAGAGCAGATGTATATTAAGGGGGTGCTTTACCAAAAGAAGTAGTGATATATTGTTAGTGATCCTCTCATCTTCCTCATCTGGTCTTCCTACGTCTGAGCCTCTGGGATGGGGACAGGTTAACTGGCCATTACAAGATGACGAGTAACCTGGGCCTAGAACGGTGCTGACCAAAATCAGTCAGGCTTTAAGGAGCCAGTTAGAGACGAAGGTGTCAATGTTTTTCACTTAATTCCACAGCCACATCTGTCGTGACAGGAAGGACACCAGCAGGCCCCATCCACTAGCCAGTAGGTTCTGAAGCTGACGGTGCTGCTCAAGGTCCAGCGCCCAGTTCACCTGACCACTCGGGCACCGGTGCACACTGGCAGGCAGCACCCCCTCGCTCTCCTTCTAAGCCATCCTCAGCAGCAGTCCAATCCATACAGCTGAATTCCTTGATTATTTTTCTACCTCCTCACTGTTCCAGGTTCCTGCTATGACATAAGCCCAGCTCTGAACACAAGAGCCTAACCTTTGGGCTCTAAGCCTTGCTGACGCCCTTCCCCAACCCCAAAGACTGGCTGGGATAAGATACATAGAGCAGAGTCAGCTCCTCTTACTTGAAGTGCTGCTTGCTTCGCATTGCCTACCGCTCTGGCCGTTTCAAATACTGGTATCTACGCCTCTGTTCACAATAGACAACCAGCTAGTCGCAGAGCCCAGGCTGCTTAACAGTTAATAAAATGCTCAGGAAAAAAATAAAGATACTTTAAATGATTCTACTTATGCAAAATCATCATAAGGACTCAGAAAGTACCAAAATATCTCTATACAAATATATTCACAGCAGTAAGATTTACAACAAAATATCAGCAGTAGGAACTGATTATGTAAATTATGGCCCACGCTTTCATTCATACGTGGGATATAAAACAAAGAGCAACAAACAAAAAAGAAATAAATTATGACTTATGCATTAATACTGTACAGGTTTCATTATTTTAAACAACAGTATTGTTAAAAACAATCATCGTATAATGGTAAACAAAAATTCAGGATTCAAATCTACACAATGCAGTTTATGTATAAATAAGTGTAAGATTTATAACTTCATATATAAAGAAAATTAGATCAAAATGTTAACAACACGCATTACTTTATTTTTTTCGCAAATTTTCTACAATATGTATTAATATTTTAATTATTGCAAAATTAATGCTAATAAGAGAATGCAAGGAAAAGCAAGCTCTTTAAAGAAAAGAGGGTCAATCTTTATAAGGTTACAGTTACTGTAGGCTTACTTGTGCTGTAGAAAAATAAGTATAACTGTGTAAAAATACACTCACCTTTTTGTATTCACTCAGAATTATAATTATTATGCCACATGCACAAGGAAAAGCAAAATATACCGTGGAGACATATTATCTATGATTTACTTAGTCATTTTCCAAATATGAATCAATCAGGGCCAAAACTCATCCCAAAGGCCCCTGAATCTCCTTCCTTCCTAATATCACAGAAAATTTACACCCCTGCCAGCCTGGAATCCCGCACGACGTAAGTCCTACTCTCCTGCCTCCAAGCTGGGAACGGGTTGTAGTTTGCCGTTCTACCTGATACTGTGAATTATAAAAAAAGCATCAGCGGGAGACAGTGCTCCCTTTAGGCACGGAAAAGCAGACTGACGCGGCAGAAACAGCACCGCACTGTGAGTCACAGTATCCGCAACCAGGATAAGTTCTGCAAAACACGACAGAGTGACTTCTCTGGGCCTCAGTTTCCTCACTAGTAAAATGAAGGGATTAGAAAATAAAATCTCAAGTCTCCTCTTCATAACATTTTAAAATCAACGTGAAAAGCCCATAAGCTAATCAAGGATGGTAATTCCACGTGCAGACACACACACACGTCTAGTTTTTAAGCCGCGATTGTGACTTCTTAAACACTGCTACAACATGAAATACTAATAAATGTATATAAGGAAACTAATACTATACAGACATGATCTCATCAAAGTTTATACCCTTCTTATTCATTTAATTACCTTTTATGGCATATTATGCCAAAGCTCTGGCCTTTCTAACATAATTTACTATATTAAATACTGAAGTTTATGATCCTGATATTCTATCAAACTCCTCCTGAAGGTTCTCATAATTCCTTATTTTGTAAAAGAGACATGAAAAAATTAAGCTATAGATAGGTTCATGATCTTTGGGAAAGATGTAAAAGTTCTAAAAATAGGGTATATAGGATAATATAAATGACACAATATAGAATTTTATTAAACTTCCATTTTTAGAACTCTCTCAAGTGTTACCTCAGAATAAACACATTTCATAAAATGTGGTACATTGAAGGAAGTAATCTGCTTCCTATTATTTAAAATACTATAACATAGAACTGAGAATTTTTAAGGATGCTATTCTTCCTAGATCAAAAGGGTTTAAATGTTTCCTTTGAAAAAAGGACCAAAACTTCATCACAATAATAACGAAACATATTTTTATTTGAATATCAAAAGGTGTTTTTTTTATGGAAATCCAATGTCATGCTCAAGAGCCTTATTTCTCTGGAGCCAAAACTTTACTTTCAAAAGCAGGGTGGATGCCAAGTTATTAATCTAAATAGATGAGAAAATAATACAAGTTTTTCACATTTTGTATGGAAAAACATTTTTCTCTCAACATCATCCTGGACTTTCTCAACTTTGGAATCTAAAATTCAATGATATTAGTCCTTTCCAGACTCAAATGTTTTCTCGAATTCTTAAAAGTATTATTAGGCATTTCACCCTTTTAAGCCTGCCTAGCACAAAGACAAACAAGAGCAATAGGAGGCATGTTACATTTCCTCACTGTCTTCCACAAAAACTGGGGAAGGGCGGCAGCCTGGAGGGTAAGAATGTGTTTTCCTTGTTTCTCTGGAAGATGATGAGGGTGAGAAAAGGGAGGCATGAGGGAGAAGTGGGAGAGTAAAGAAATGAAGATGTCTGGGAAGGGACGAAGAAGGAAAATCAGAAGAAAAGGAGAAGCAGATGAAATAAAGGAAGAAATAAAGAAATGCTCAACTGAAAACAACATGGCATTGTGGATAGCGCTTTACCATAGATTCTGAATACCACCTTCATAAACACAGTATGTTGAAAATAAACTATCATTTAGCTCTTTAATTTAATTTATTAACACTTAATTCAATATGTACTATGTGCCAAGGGCTTTTGATAATGGCTTACGTTAAAGAGGTACCAGTTTTACTCAGAATGAAAACAAAAGAATCTGTCGTAAACTATTATTTTGATCACTATCACTCCCCCCGTAAAACTATCCCAGCAGATTACCCTCCAGAAAGAGTTAAGGAAAGGTGATTTATGATTACTGATTTGCTAGATAGCATTAACCGTATCGACTAAAGTATATACAGACATCCAAACACTATTCAATAATGAAAGTGCCATATACAAAACTTAGTTCATTTATATTTAACTGAATGTGTTTAGAGATTCGTGGAACTGTGAAATTTATCAGAGATCCCCTAAACTGAAGAGGTAGGCTCACGTGATGGTATTCATCCGTGTTTCCCTGACATCTAAACTAATGCAGAATGCACAAGCAGGTGCTGAAGAAATGGTAAAAAAAAATAAAATATAAAGTTTGAGAGTTCTACTATATTTAAATGAACTTTCATCAAACAGTAAATTTGAGAGAATATGAAACATAACACCTTTTAGCAAAACAATGCCCTTTATAACAGCATCATTTTGAAAAATTAAACATATGTAACAATGACAACTTTTAAAACTTTATAGGCTATTTTAGTTATACAAAGATTCGATTCTGCTAAGGTCTCTTCCTATAGGTGTAAGATACACTTATGTTGTTATCTATTACAATCTATGTATTGTATTGTTGGAAATGACAGATGAGAAAATGAAGCTAATGAAATATTGTGAAACAGACACCATTGCAAAAGAGAAAAGCCCATCTTCTGATAAGGATGACAGTCTACCATCTGTCCCCCTGCCACTCAGTGACAATTACAAATACTCCATCAGTTTGATGGTAGGTGGAGATGATAAATGAGGTAAAGACTTCTTTTGCAGATTCTGACGTTCCTTTCTGATCTAATCTGAGGTTTAACAGATGACTCAAAGAAAAGCCCAAAAGCTTGTTAATTTATCGTGCCGTGAAGACAGAAGATCTGAACTCAATACTACAACATAGAATGGTTCAGTTGTATTGAACCAAGCCTTGCAGTCAAAGGTGTTTTCTCGGAATTCTTAGATTTCTAATACAGCAAGTGAGACTACTATCAGACTTCATCCTCAGAAATCATTCCAATAATATCCAGTAACAATAATACCACAGATCACAAATAACATCACCCTTCCAATACAAGATCAAAAGAACAATAATGCTCAGAGTTGGAACTCCTCAGTTATGAGTGACTTTCACAACACCGGGTGACAAGAGCTGGAGGGTGTCAGCAGCTTCATATCATACTCTACAGCACAAAAATCAACATTCCCTTTAAATCTATAAACTTTTAAATGTTTAGAAAAAGGATATACATAAAAATGGAAATACACAGTAACTATAATCTAATACAAATTAAGTATAATATAAATACAAAATAAAAATATAAATATATAAAAATATAAATATTTAAAGGAAAAGAATAGAAAAGTTACACCACTCTAACACTAGATAAAAGAAAGTTGGAGTGACTAACTTAATATCAGACGAGGTAGCAAAAAATATTACTAAGAAGAACGTATATTCCAAAACAATGAAATTAATTAAGAGCACATAAAAATCCTTAGCTTTTATATTCCTTAATAACACAACTTTAAACTACATGAAGCAAAAACTGATGGAATTGCCAAGAGAAATAGAAAAATTTACAATTAAAATCAAAAGATTTCAATATCCCTCTCTCAAAAATTTATAGAACAAAAACAAGCAGAAAACCACCAAGGATACACAGATGAGAAAAATTTTTGAGGTGATAAATATGTTCACTACCTTGATCATGATGATGGTTTCATGGATGTATAAATATACTAAAACTTCTTAAACTAAACTTAAAAACAAGTGCAGTTCAATGTGTGACAGTTATATCTCAAAGCTCTTTAAAAACAGTAACAGATTTTTAATTTGTATGAATCTAGGTACTATAATATTGAGTAAAAAAAAGTCCAAGAGGATTGCGTACAGCACGGTACATTTTTACAAAGCATTAAACAACTAAAACGAAAATATGCTTTTTAGAAATAAAAACCTAGATGTAAAAACAAAACTATGAATGGGGCAGTAGAGAAAGAGGGGAGGAGAAGGGGGTGGCCACATCGGGCATCACGAACTAGAACAAGGTTTGCAATATTAGTACCATACAAAAGTAATATTCGAGAAGAAAGGTGTTAAAAAGAGAGATGTTCCACATTCTTAGAAGATAAAACGCCATCAGTAGGATAAAACTACGTAAATAGTTATAGTCGTGATGATAAAACTACGTAATATACGTAGAAAAGACTTTTTAAAAAACACAGACAGACATGAATAAATAATAATAGCATATAACAGAACTAAAGGGAGAAACAGACCAAAACAGTATCATAGTAGGGGACCTAAATACCCCACTGTCGGATATGGACAGATCATCCAAACAGAAAATCAATAAGGAAATAAAATCTTTGAATGATACATTAGACCAACTGGACATAATTGACATTTACAGGGCCTTCCATCCCAAAACAGCCCTGTGGTTCAGCTTTCCCAAATGCCCCTACTTCTTGTGTGGTGCCAACCCTACGGTAGAAGCCAGCAGGCCTGCTGGGGGCCGAAACAGAGGTTGTGTCAAAGACTCAGAAACATGTTGGCAGAGAGGACTGAGGGGTAGCCTGGCTAGGAATAGGTAGGTAAGTGGCTGATGGCACACACTGGAACACTGGCCAAGTGGAAAGGACAGATCGACAGTTCACTGGCCACTCTTCAAAATCGGTGGCCCAGAGAACAGTCAGCGAACAGGTAAACAAGGGACTCACACTGGAAATCAGAAAAGACAAGAGACATTATGTAATAAGATCCAACTGTCCTCCTGACGTGGGGTAACGTAAGCCATACTCTTCTGCCAGTACACAGATGCCATCCCAAGCAAGTGGATGGGGACTGAGAACTGTTATAAAAGGCTGTGTATTAACTAAAGAAACTTTTAAAAGTACTGGATCAAACTAAGGTTTAGAGCAAACTGGTTAGCTAATTAAAATGTGTTCCTTGAACCAATGAAAGAGGCTGAATCAGCTATAGGCAGCTAGCTACGTAGTCTCAGCACAGATCCTAGTTTCTTCGTTAGGGAATTTGCCATCATAAGAATTCCAAACGTTAAAAGAAATATGTCAATCAACAATGAGCCGTATACGTGTGTGAATCATATGCCAAATACATGTGCATGTTCACTCCGCCACTGTCTCTTCTCACTCACTCTCACACACAACCGTAAACATTTTCCCATCCCATTAAAGCGAAAATTATGGCAATGGAAGCTTTTTGTCCTATAAGCCAAAGGGTAAGATATTTTTAGATTTCTCCAACTAAAATGTATAGCCTATTGAGGAATTGGGAGAAAAATGATTTATTCTAAATGAGTCCTAGTTGTTTTCTTAACATGAGTATAACAAGTGAGTCAATGATTCTGCTTCTACAAACAAAGGTGAGCAAGGTAAGGAAATGAATGAATCTTTCAGGAATTATCTATCGTTTCCCAGACTGTCATCATTTTTAGGAGATAGCTACAACTTTTTCTCCCTCAATGCTAGACACGCTCTGACCAAAGAAATCAGCTTATATTTCACTAAATACAGTGATATCTTTATGTTCTTGTTAACTTAAAATTTCATTTTTTCAATCACCCAATTCACATAATTTTTCCAAGTTGTTATACTGATACGGGATTTGTAAAATCACACTTGGTTGTAAACATCCAATAAATTATAGTTAATTTAAGAGCTTTCATGAAAGTCTTTTTCATACTTTCCATGAATCAAATCAACATATGCTATTTTCTCTATAATTATGTACACAGGTTAACAGAGTTTGTATAGTTTACATGCTTATTAAGCCAAGGAGTCTCGCAAACAGAAATACATGGATTCAAAATTTAAAAAAAAAAAAAAAATTTTGTTAAACTTCATTCAATTAAATGTATTTCATGGAACTTGCACAAAAATCACTATCAGCTTTTTTAGATAGTGTAAAAACCAAACTATGTCGAAATGAGTTTAAATTAAAACATTTTATTATTTCTCTGGTAATGCATGAAAAAAATAAGTTTTGGTATATACTTAAACTAGCACCCATTCGTTTTGAGCTTTAAAAATCACATACTTTTATCATTTGTATGCTAAGAAGATGAAACAGGAAAAAAAACCAAGCAGCTCTTTTTGTGAGGTCTCAAGAAACATGAAAAATTTTCCTGGTTAAATTAAAATAAAAACACAAAATATCAAACCTTTCTTTCTGTGCAGCTACCTATTATGTTTAA
>NW_011889270.1:88775-104280 GCF_000151845.1 Pteropus vampyrus | reverse complement strand
TTTTGTTAAACTTCATTCAATTAAATGTATTTCATGGAACTTGCACAAAAATCACTATCAGCTTTTTTAGATAGTGTAAAAACCAAACTATGTCGAAATGAGTTTAAATTAAAACATTTTATTATTTCTCTGGTAATGCATGAAAAAAATAAGTTTTGGTATATACTTAAACTAGCACCCATTCGTTTTGAGCTTTAAAAATCACATACTTTTATCATTTGTATGCTAAGAAGATGAAACAGGAAAAAAAACCAAGCAGCTCTTTTTGTGAGGTCTCAAGAAACATGAAAAATTTTCCTGGTTAAATTAAAATAAAAACACAAAATATCAAACCTTTCTTTCTGTGCAGCTACCTATTATGTTTAATAGGCTTAGAACAAAATGTGTCAAAGATCAAGAGTAAGTTATCTGATATGCCAAATGCATAAGGTCAAAGGTACAATTTTATTAGGTCAGAGGTGGTATAAATAAAATCTTGTATGTCAAAGAAGAAAGGTCACAGACAAGATGTATATAATATAAAGACATACCAGATGACAAGTAATAACTTTAAGTAGAACAAGTCTGTTTACTACAGATACCTTCACTGATTAAAATGAAACTTCCATGTGAGTAAAACTGCAGTAAAAACCTGGTATAAAAAATAAAAACCGGCACACCTGTATAGGGCACTTATCATGAGTGGACCTCGACAAACTGGAAGTTGCTCTGGGTGAGTCAGTCAGTGAGTGCTGAGTGGATGTGAAGGCATAGAACAAGACCGTGCCCTACTGTAAACTTCATAAACACTGTACACGTAGGCTACGCCAAATTTATTTCAAATTGTTCTTTATTCAATAATAAACTTAGTTTTCTGTAACTTTTTTACTTTCACTTAAATTTTTTTTAACTTTTCAACTTTTGTAATAACACTTAGCTTAAAATCCAAACACATTATACAGCTGTAAAAAATTTTTTCTTTATATTCTTATTTTACAAGCTTTTTTCTACGTGAAATTTTTAAAGTTTTTAAGTTTTTAAAACTTTTTAAAGTTTTTTTGTTGTTGTTAAAAACTAGGATACAAACACACACATTGGCCTAGGCTGAGAGAGGGTCAGAATCATCCATATCACTGTCATCCACCTCCACATCCAGTCCCACTGGGAGGTCTTCAGGGGCCGTAATGCACATGGAGCTGTCATCTCCTGTGACATAAGTGCCTTCTTCTGGAACACCTCCTGAAGGGCCTACCTGAGTCTCTTCCTGAGAAGAAGTCACTCTTTTCAGAAATACGACCATGGTGGTTTGCTTGGTTTCATCGCAGATTTGCTTGCAAGCAGATAATGCACCATGAACATTCCTCTCTATTAAAATCTTTCATGGTTGGAATCTACGTTTAAGGTGCTTGCTGAGGTCTACAAAAGCTTCTGCTAACCCCTTCACTGTGAAGTTTCTTAGAGGTTCTTCTTTTTCTTCTTCTGCAGTTTCCTTCTCTTGCTTCTTCTTCAGCTATGCGCTCTGGTTCCAGTCCCAACACCTCTTCATTAGTCGATTCCTCAGGAATCCCCTCCAGCCGCTCCCCAATATCCTCATCTACACCCATGGTAAATTTGTTTGCCTTCTCAACCGCAGTCTTGGTGATTTTTGCAACCTCCTCCTCCTTGGCAAATTTTGTGGAGTCATGGACAAACCTCTTGAATGTCTTCTTCCAGATGCCACTCCTAATACCTTGGTGACATCACCCCGAGCACGGTTCTTGATACAGTCATAGATGTTGAAGTCCTTCCAGAACTGCACCTGTGTGTTCTCAGTGTCTTCTTCGACTGCAGCAACAGGTCATCCTCAGGTAGTAAGCTTCGGAAGCTGCTATAACTCCTTGATCCATTGGTTGGATCAAAGTGGTGATGTTTGGTGGGAAAAACAGCACTCTTGCTATTGGGATAAAAATCACCAGTAAAAGGAGGATATCTGGGAGCACTATCAACAATAAGAAAAATCTTGAAAGGCATCTTATTTGCCAAACAGTACTTATCCATTTGCTGGCACAGCAATTCAGGAGGGCATCTTTGAAGAGGAGCTGGCTTATCCGTGACTTCTTATTACTCATGTACTACACTGGCAGTGTGTGCTTATCGATAGGCTTGTAGGCCCTGGGGTTCTTGCTGTGCCAGATCACAGAGGGTTTCACAATTTGTAGCCTGAAACTTGTAGCCTGGAACACTGCCCTCCAACAAGACTGATATTTTGTCCATAAATGCCCCCAAACCTGGCACGGACTTGGCCTCCATATGGAAGGACGTCCTTTCAGGCATCCATTTCCAGAATCAGGAGCTTTCACCCACACTGAGGATCTGCTCTGGCAAGTAATTTTCCTCCATAATCCGCTTATACAGAGTTTTCAAAACTTCTTCAGCTTCCTCTGCATCAGCACTGACAAACTCACCGCTCACTTTCACATCATGTAACAAGTGATGATTCTTGAACCATTTAAACCATCCAGGGCTAGCAGGGACTTCGACATCACAGTCGGGTCCAGCCTTTTCTTTTACCATCCTAAACTTTTTGCTTTGACTCTGATCACCACGGCGTTAAGAGGGATATGCTTCAGTGTCTGGTCTTTAATCAGGTCATTAGGAGTTCCTCCGTGTCTGATAACATGCCCTTCTCGAATTTTCGTTAGTCTGTTTTCGATGAAACTCATCCTTTAACAGCTTCCATCACTTTGCTCTTGTTCTTCGTGATCCTAGGAACGATGGAATAGGACACGCCTGACTGGCGAGCAAAAATCGTCACAGATTTTCCACCTTCATTGTCCTTAATCACATTTAATTTCATTTCCAGGTCAATCACTCAAAGTGGCCTCTGACTGGCAACATTATCAGTGATTCTGTATGCTTAGGGGCCATGAGATTAGATCGATAAGAGATTAAATCAAGCACAAGAGAACACGATGCAACCATGAGATACACGGCTACAGCCTAGCAAGGCATACTGTTTTACGGCAAACACTTTTTTATAAGTAGAAAGGGTGCACCCTAAAATGACAACAAAACATATAGTACAGCAAATACATCAACCAGTAACATAGTCGTTTGTGCTCATTATCAAATATTATGTATTGTGAATGACTGTATGTGCTATACTCTTATATGACTGGCCAGCACAGTTTACGTCTGTTTCCACAAACATATGAGTAACGAACTGCACTATAACGTTACAATGGCTACGATGTCACTAGGTGATGGGAATTTTTCAGTTCCGTTACAATCTTATGGGACCACTGTCCTATATTCAGTCCATCATTGACCAAAATGTCACTAGGTGGCCTATAACTGTACATGAATTAAGTGAGAATTTAAAGAAGATTTAATTCTTTTAAATTGAAACAACACATCCAATAAATCTCAAAAGACAACAGCTAACCATCAGACTGCTTTGACAGTTACGAAAGATAAATAATACTGCATATTTTTCTTCCAAAGTGCATGAATATTCTTTCCCTCTCAACTTTTCTCATAAAATAAAAACATAAAATTTAGATTTCAGTTTACATAACAGGCGTAATCCAGAAAATTTTTATTTTTTTGTAAATTAAATAATATATTGTTTCTTATTAAAAGAACTTAATTATAAACAATTTTATAAATATAATTTTCTTTATAACGGGAATAACTACATTCTAATTAACAAAGTGATTTAGGATCCTTTCAAAGTGGAGCTCACATACATGTGACTAGTTCTAAACAAAAACTAGAGAATGGAGATAATTATATGAATGATTCATGTTTAAAAAAAAATCCATAATACTCTCTCATAAAATACCCACAGATTTGGAGGCAAAAGCAAATTGTATGTAAAAGGCAAAAAATCATTTGAGGTAAATTAAATAAATGATGAGTTCCATTTTTTATTTCACTTTTATTAACAGTATTTAAAGCCATTTTGTATAAACGTTCAGTTCGATTCAACTCAACGAGCTTTTATTAAACACCTTAAGTATGTGTCAAGAATCAGAGCAAACAACGGATATACAGAAATTACACATTAAGAGACTCCCAATTCCAGCCACAGGGAACGTGCTGATACTGGACTAATCTTTCAACTCCAAATTGCACAGAACATACAACACACCTACCTCAAGGCATCAGAGACTGGCCAGCACAGCCACGGTCCCCGCAAGACGGCTGCGCACGCTGTGAGCTCCACATCACTCTGGACTCTCTCTCGAGGGCTACGCCAATTTTTGGCATGCGACAAATGAGAGCTCAAAGTGGCATCTTACTGAGCTGAGGAGCCAGAATTTGGTTTAGGGCTGTCAAAGCGCTGGAACTTGAGAGGCACAACTCCTCAAAAGGAGGAAATCGTAGAGAAGTGAGCCCAACTAACTGTGTGCAACTTCCCCTCCAAACCTAGTCATATCCAGAAACTCAGGAGGAAACAGTAGCTTCGTTCATCCCACTTAGGTAAGATTTATTAAGAGCCAACCAACTCAACTACAGATGTGTTTCTGATGGTCTGTCTTAAAAGGCATTGATAAAAAGTGAAGAAAAGGAATGAACTGTATATGGCTTCACATAAACATGAGGGATCATCGCACAGACTTAAGGATGAGTGAAAGAAGCCAGACGCAAAAAACTACACCCTGTATGACACCATCTGTCACATCAAGGACAGGCAAGACTAAGCGATGGTGCGAGTAGTGAGAGACTAGTTACCTTCTGGGGACGCGACTGGGACAGGCATGGGGGCCCTTCTGGGGTGCAAGAAATTATCTGCATCTTCATATGAGTAGAACATACGTAAAAATTCATCAAGCTACACACTTAAGATCTGTACACTCTGCTAATATGCTGTGCCTCAAAAAAAAAAGGGGGGGGTTAAACACACATGTGCACCCACACCCAGTACTGCCCTCCAAGGACCACGACGACCCTTCCTGGGCTTCTTAAGAGATGCCTTACAAACATGAATTTCTCATCTTTGGGCAGCTTTAAAAATTTGCTATTACAAATTAAACCAACAAATTAATAGATGTGCCATGTTATCCATGTCTCAATAACAGTTGAAAGAAAACTATTTTTAAAAATACTTATACAAAGCTAAACTCCATGTAAATAATAATTATAGGTAGGTGAATAATGCATTTCCAAAAATATCTAAATAGTACACTCATAAAATTACCGATTTACATGAAATTTTACTGTCCAAGAAATGGAGTACATCACTAAATAATTCTTTTCTTATATTATTAAAATATACAAATATCATCTTATATTGTACTGAAATTATGTAAATAAGTGTTAAGTTCTCATTTCTGTTTCTTATTAATTCATACGCTAAAATAATAACACATCTGTATACTGTTGAATGGTAAATGTAGTTTTAAATAAACACAAATATATGAACATGAAATTCTTTGTATAAAAGAGAACACATGAGGTTCTCAGTAAATCTGTAAAATGAACAAAGGAAAGCTCACCACTTCTTCATCTGAAAGTTCACGCCCTTGGATGCTGCTATTCTCTCTCACAGCTTGCTGGTGTTTTTTTCCTTTAATGTGGCTAAAAAGATACACCTCTGAAGAGATCTAAAAACATAAGATAAAAGCAATGGAATCAACACAGAATTATATCTAATTTTAAATATTACACATTCAATCCAGTATACTGTATGCAAAGTTGAGATCATGCTAGCATTTAAGTGTTAGGCTTAAAAACATTTTCTTTAGAATGCATTCCTGAGAACCCTCTTGAAAACACATGGTCGAGAAAGGCACGCCATTACACTCACCTTAGCAGGACATCGTTTCCTCCAAGTATCGAGGTTCGAGCTTCAGCACTGAAAATGTTCCTTTTCTTTGTTGGGGGTACCAATATCCAAAAGTATTGACTTGGGCTATCAGTAAGCAGGTGTCACATCCATTTTAGCAGCACCTGCACCCTCTGGTGCTTTGCACTTCTCCTCCTCAATGCTGTTACTATTTTTGTACTACTTACTTTGCATAAACATTGTGAAAGAAATCCAGCAGATGCCTTAGTGTGAGTTTTAAAAACTTTTTCTATAGCTTAACAAACGTTACTAATAAATTATATCATCGCAATACTGATAATGACAACCTACCAGGACATTGCACAGAGAACACTGCTTCTTTCTTTCATAAGGGGTCAGTTTGGGGGCATAATCAGTATTTGCATGTCGTCCACTGCTTAACTCTGCAGCTTTTTCTTTTCTCTGTTCAATCTGTTCCATGTGCCTTCGAATGCTTTCATCATGCTACAGATGAAGTCAGAGTGTGAGGACATCAAAAAATATTCAGATTATACCGAGAATTTGAAAAAATTGTATTTCCATTCGACCTTCTAAAATAGGAGAATGTCTTGACTCAGTCTTAACTTGCACACTGAGGACAAGACTGCGCACAAAGCCCTTTGCTATCTCCCCCACGTACAGTGATGCTCCCTAAAGTACGCTCCATGGAGCGGCACCACGGGATGTTAACATGTGTTCTGCAGAAGAGGTTCTATGGTCAAAAGAATTTGGAAAATAGTAAGTGAAAGCTAAAAAGGTTTTTAACATAGAACTTTACATAGCCTGTGGTACATCGCTGTGCACTACGACTCAACAAATTTAGTGACACTTTGCCCACGTATTACACCTAACGAGCTTCTGAAGCACTTCCTGGGCCACACCGCGGGAAACGCTGCCCACAGGTAAGGACCAAGCTCATCCTCACAGCTGGCAGGCCCTACAGGACACAGCCCTCTCCCCTCACCAACTCCATTTCTACTTGCCCTACACCACCTCCAGTGACTTCCTTCCCAGAAAACAGAAGACAAACCAAAAAAACACCATTTCAGACTTCTGACTCCATGGCTGCAGTGCCATCCCGCCCGACTACCCAATCTCCGACTCATTTAACGCACCTTTCTTTCAAGATTCAGCTCAGGAAGTATTCTCTAAAATGATTTCCCTGACACCACTCATGTCAGACTAAGTGCCCTCCCCTGGACTTCCACAGCACTCTGTGTCACCTTTATCTTCACGGAAATGCTCTGCTTAGCAACTGAATCTCACGTTGGAGTATGAGCTCCTTGAAATTTAGAATCACATCTTACTCATCTCTGTACCCCAGGCCTGCCACACAGCTCATTAAACGAATGACAGTTCTAGGACCACCCAAATAGTTAAAATACGCTCCTCTACCTTACAGAATTACTGTCTGTGAGGAGCCAACATGTAAATAATTGTGATACAATGTGAAGTATTCACATGACTAGAAACTACAGTACTAAACAAAAAGATTTTCTAGAAAATACTAGTTTATCATAATCTCCCAGGAAACAAATGTGTAATTCCTAAGCACTGAAATCAAATGAAACAAATAATCACTGTTCAGTAGAAATAGAAAATGTTAAAATTTGGTTTTTTTTTCATCAACTGCTTTATCTTATTAAAGTAAACTTAGTTTTCAAATAGTTGAACTAGCCAATATGATATGGTAGCCAAATCATATTTCTTCTTATCCAAAGATTAAAAATACACATTAATTCAATTTTCTAGGCAATTAATTCAATAAATAAAATTTTAATCTAATGCCCCACTGAAAGCTCTAAAATTTCAAATTAAAATATACACTGTCCCTACCTTGAGCTGAATTTTCTTCTGTAGCTCTTCCATCGCTTCCTGTTGAGCAGCCGTGAGCGCTGCCAACCGTTCTTCCCTGTCTCTACAAGAAGACAGCAAAAATGATAAACTCGGCTGCTTGGAGTAACAACTTTCATGAGGCTCAAAACTACAATTAGGATTCACAGGCTTACATATTCTAAAGGGTTATTATTCTTTAATATTATTTTTTCTAAGTGCCTGTTAAGACCTGGATATATTGCTCATTAAGTGTTTGGAAAGCAACAGAGATTATTAGTTATGAGAATAGGTTTCTGGACCCAGTCATGCGTTTAAATACTAGCTATAGGGCTGTTATTTAAATATGGCAGAAAAATCACAAGGAAAAGTTAGAAAAAGACATGAACTCACAAAGAGAAAAGGAGAGGAAACAATCCCAAACAAATTGTGAGGCCATGCTTAGGAAAAGAGCAGTCAACTGAAACTGTTTCTGAATGAGGTCATATTTGGATTTAACAAAGACTACAAAACAACTATTATAAATACATTCAAATAATTAAAAGTGTGCCAAAATAAAGAAAAATATTATGACAATGATTCAACGAATAGGGAATCTCAACAGAGAAATAGGAACAGTTTTTAAAAAACTTTGCAATAAAAGGAATGAAAAAGCCCTGAACAATCAGCTGAATCCAGGGGTGGAGTACGGAAAATGCAGATGAGTCTGGAGCATCTTGCAGTGCCAGAAAGTAAGGAAATGCACAAAAACCAAAATGAAGTATGTCAAATGGACACAGGGGCCAAATGGAAGAGCTTCTAACATCTAATGCTAGAACAAGTTAAGCAACAAAATGAATAACATAATATTGGTTTATAACCCAAAATACAAAAAATCTATGAGTCAACACTGACATTAGAAAAGATCAAATAAACAAAGGGGCGAGAACAGACAAATGTCCTATACTGCAGATGACTTATATAGGAGTGCGTCTCTCAAGGACGTGGAGAATAACTCCCCATCCCATAGTGTGGGCTATGCTTAGTGGCTTGCTACCAAATTTCCCTTAGAGGGAAAAATTTTTAAGTAATTATACAATGAAGAAACCTGACAAACACTATATTAGCCAAATGATCAAGGTTAACAAAATCTGTGATAAGTCGAGTTGACGGCATGAAGGAATCTTCGACATGTTCAGAATGGATATTTACATTCATCCTCGTGGTCTTCCTGTCAAAAACCCGTAACACCAAAGCAACCATCAAACACTTCCTAACCGAGAAACAGTCTACAAAATGTCTGACCACTGCTCAAGACTGTCAAGGTCATCAAAACCATGGAAAATCTGAGAAACTATAAGAACTCAGAGGAGCCTGAAGGAAAATGGCAATTAAATATCTGAAGAAAGAATGGCCAAACACTCCTCAAATTTGATGAAAAACATTGATGTACAAGAGTAGGATAATCATGAAGAGAACCAACTCAGACAAATTATAGTCGCACGGAAATGTGAAAGGACCAAGATAGTCGTAATAAAAAAAATAAAGGGTTATTAACAGACATCAAAAATTATTATAAAGCTTTGATATTTAAGGTAGAGGATAGAAAGAGTGACCACTGGACCAGAAAATATGGCCCACAAACAGACCTATGCATCCAAGGAAACATGATTTATGTAAGAAAGCTTTGTAGATCAGCATGAAGAAAAATTTGATTTTTTAAATAAAGTTTGGTAGAATAGGGTATGCACATGAAAAAAAATGAAGCTGGATTTCTATCTCAAACCATACAATAAAATTGATTCCTGATAAAGACTTTACTATCAAAGAAAACCTATGACATTTTGAAGATTACCTTATGACTCAGGATAGAAAAAGATCTCATAAACAAGATCAAAAAGCACAAATCACAGTCTGTTCAGTTTTACTGTACTGCAATCAAGAATTATGTTAACCAAAAGACGTCATAAAGCATGAAACGGTATGCCACAACAGATCAAATATTTGCAATATATGTATGTGATAAAAGATTAGTATCTACTTAAGATAATTCCTAAACAAAAAAAAAAAAAAAAGGATCCCAAGAGAAATGGACAAAAATTTGAAGAGACATTTTACAGGGAAAAAAAAACACAGTAGCTGATTGATTATGCAAAAAGTTGCACAGCCTTATTATTAATCTTGAACAAGTAGAAAAAGCAAATTAAAACCACAGAGCTATTTTTTCACAGCCACCAAATTTGTCACAGTTAAAAGGTCAGAAAAAAAATCACATGTTGGCAAGATGTACACCAATCAAAAGGGAATTAGTCTTGGCCAATGCAATGCTTTTTCCTAGGTCTCTGAATCTTAAACAAGTGATTTAAAATGAAGGGATGGCTGAAGGTCATTTACTGCAATCAGAGTGGCAACATGCTAACCAATACCGTTTCCATCAAAAGACCACTGCCGTGGCTCTTGTGACCTTGCCTTTGATGTCTGACCATTCCCAAACCTGGTCCTCTAATCTCCTATCACTTATGCTCCCAATATTTTTCTTAAAATTCCCTTTGCTTAGTTAAGGTAGGCAGAATCAAATACTATTTCTTGCAACTAAAATAATCTTGAAATATTAAGTTTCCCATCCAACAGAAACGTTCAAAAGTTTTTCATTTTGATGTCATAATTCCTTGAAATTGAAGTTTCGTACAACACTTCCGTATTTGTGACTATTTTCTAAAAAATCTAGGTGAGCAAACGGCTTTATTCTAAGACTTGAATATTCACCCACTGCAAAATGTTCATCAGGATCAAAATCAAGACAGCAATGAGGTACCTAGCCCTCTCCCTGGCTGCATCCTCACGGGCTTTTTCCTTTTCCTGCCTCTGCTGCTCAATCCGGGCTTCCTGCTCTTTCCTCTTCATCAACAGTTCTTCCACGCGAGCCTGCCGTTCCGCCTCTAGTGCTCTCTTTCGTTCCTGATGTCAGAAATGTTTTAAAGATATCAGAATTACGTGGAAAATGAAAATGATCAAAGGTGATGTAGCTCTGACAAAACATATATACTCAAGCCAAGTAGACCCCTGGCTTGTCACTAGGTATGCTTCTCAGAATTTAAATAAAAATCAAATATCAATGATATCTGGTTTTCAAACATCATTTACCAGTGTTATGCGCAATTATCAGAATGCTATTTCTAGCAGATACTATGTTATGTATATTCTGTGAGACTCTATTAAGTATTCTATGGTTAGTCACTTCAAAAGCCTCATGTTTATACATAGTTTTACAAATACCAGAACATCAGGAAGAACGCACAGTTAACAGATTTTATATTTGAACTAAGCTTTCATAAAGGAATTAGGTGAAGAAAAGCTTGTGGCAAGGAGAAGGAGGCCTTATAATATAGACAAGTGGGTAAAGAGAGTGGGCATTGGGTCTGATTCCATCATTTTGTTTCCAGACCCCATTATCTACTGTCTGGGTGACTCTGGTCTAATTATGTCTGTGCTTTACTTTTCTGAAAGACAAATAACGACAGTACTTATTTCTTAGGATATTGTGAAGAACAGGTGAGATATCAAATGAAAGTACCACAGGGCATACAGTAAATTCTCAATAATTACTTATCATCATCGTCATCAAGGCAGAAGATACTTCATCAAAACAGGGTAAACTTCAATGTGGAATGGTGTGTCTCTGGTGTATTTTTGCCCAGTAGAAGTACTTTTGCCAATTTTCATCGTATTACTAGCTGTATTGATAGATTTCTCTCAATTCACTCTCCAGGTAGCTCTTACGACCTCTCCCTGGCCCTTCCTCTTCATGACTAATGGAATACATACACTGGTCTGGGCTCTAACTACTTACCTAGACTTGGGCAAGTCATTTCACCTTAAAGAGCCCCATCTGCTAGGAGATCTAAGTTACTAACATAGGTAAGTACACAGCAAAGTGTTCAGCACACAGAAAGTGTTCAGTAAATGACGGGGCAAAAAATAACACAGCAATTTCCGTTCAGAGAACACTGAGGAGAGATGCAAATATTTCTAACAGGTAACTAGGCTCACATGGTAACTCCGTAGCTGTACCAAGCCTTGTCTCCCCCAGAGAAAGAAAACCTTTCGCAGTAGTAAGCCAAAAGGGTCTCTATTTCTTCTTTTAATGGGTGGTGGTGGTGGTGGTGGTGGGAGGGACTGGAAAATAGAGGGAATGCACTGATTTCCAGAAGGCATATCTGGCAGATTACAGACTGCTGGAAGCTTGCAATTATATTTGTATTCTTTACTGTCTAGCATACTATTCATGAATGGTTACAGGTAGTTCTCAGTACTAAGTAAGTACAATATATGGAAAGTAGTTTAGCTATATATGATCTCAAAAACTCTTAAAGACTAAAAACAATCAAATCTGGCTCAGAAAATTTTCTCTCGTGAATAAAATATAGTTTTCTCTTAAAGTCAAATTTATTTGAAGTTTAAAAACCCTGTATCATGTCTGAAAACACAAGTTTCACAATGAAATGCAAAAGACTTAGGCATTAAACAGAAAGAATTAAACCGGATCTTTTCACTTCATACTTTACAAAACCAAAAGCTTTTAAAAATTATTAATTGTTCTTATAAATGAAACATTAATATTATATAAAAATAATTTCTTTATATATGTATGTGGAATGTAGCCAAGTTCTAAGCTTAAAAATAATTTTTACTTGCTGATTGTTTTCATGGATAGAAAACATACCCAACATTGTACTAACAGAAAGAACTGAACTCCAGAAAGTATCCTAATCTTTTAATTTGTTTTTAATAAGTGGAAAAGAGAACAGGTAACTATGTTGGTAACAAGCAAATTTAGTAAATTCAGCTAGTATTTTCCTAAAATTTAAGTTTCCTAATAATAGCAAACTTTTACTCCATGAAGTCATCTTGCACATGGCAGGAGTTCCAAAAATACGTTAATAAATAAAGCATGACTTTATAAAAATGATACGCATCATAAATCTACATACCTACAAATATGAATTATAAACCTATGGCAAGGAATCAGAAAGTCATCCTCTAACTCTTAAGCCTTGTGAAAGCTCCTGGACCCCACACTCTTTTGCTTCATGGTCAGGAATGTGTTTATGGCAGCTTAAGGAAGGAAGGATTTGGCAACCCCCTCCTTTATGCCTTTAATTCAGATGGTTAGGGCAAGAAGACAGTGCAGGCTATCTAAGGAAATTGAGCATAAAACCACCCCTCAATAGTCTACATAACAATAATGGCAAACTGAGACTTTAAGACGGCAGCACTAACTCGGTATTCCCTTACGGGAAACAAGGGTCGCTTTTTTTTAGCAGTTTATGAGAATGTTATGAGCGTATGAAGGTAATGCAGACGGAGGGCCTCTGAATTCTACATTCAGGGAGAACCTTACAATTAGTGCATTTACAGAACGCCTGGCATCACCCCTTGCGCATCTAGTAAAAACTACATTTAAAAAAAAATTAATTATGTTTTATATTACCAGCAGATTTTTCTAACATATCAGCACATCTCAAACTTATGTAGATAGGTTTTAAATTTTCCGTTAAAAATTAAATCCATAGGAAATTTCGACATTAAAAAAAAATCCTGAGTGATCAAAACGGCGTTTGCAGTGTTGGTGAATACAGAAAATTCCTTACTACTTTCAGGAAAGAACTGCTTTCCTTTAAGCTTCAATGAATGCTCCAAATTATGAAACAGGAGTCAACATTTTTAAGTGGAAGATAACTATTATATTTCAATTCTGCTAAATAAATGCAGAAAAAACAAAGATGTTTATTAAAAAATATATACACTATTACTTATCTATCTCTCCCCAAAATCCAGCTCAGAAGTCACCTCTTTCAGAGAACTTTCTCTGACATTCCACTCCCACAGTGTCCTCTATGATATGCCTTATACATATCATAGTATGTAGCGTATACATCCTTCTATTACAATCTTTGGCATCACGCCGTATTATTTACCATAAATGCAAAGATCATGTCTTCTTTAATTCTGAATTATTAATGCCTAATGATGCTCAAGTAAAATATAATTTACAAAACATAATTATTTTTATAAAATGGTCCCACTGCAAAGAAAGAGGCAGCAATAATGCAGAAGTCTCAAATTAAAAATCAAATATCCAATTTTATTCACCCACTAAATAGAGAACTTATAAATGATTGAAATGAAAATTTCTGCTGCTCCTTAAAGAGGAAAAGCTAAAGATTCTCTAACAGAAGTAAACATAAGTAAGCCTGGCCTCAGATTAAAAGAAGACACTGAACTCACATCAAATAGAGATCATAAATGAATATGAAATGCCTCCTAATGTCCACGAATAGCAAAAAGGAATCAATAAATTTTAAAATGTATTGAAATTTTAATCTCCTAAAACCACCAGTGACATGGGGTGATGTGGATGAAATATTAATGACGTCTCTAACTTCGGACATACGAACAAAGCTCTTTATGACCTGCCCCTAAGTTTACACGCCATACACACTCTGTCATGTATCCTGCACACGCCTACTTCTCATCATTTGCATATTCCATCTTTCAAAACTTAGCTGAAGTATCACCTCCTCCTTCAAAGCCTTTCCTGACTTCCTCATGTCCTTGCTACTCCCAATTTGAGTAAAGTGTTCTTCTTTGTGCTTCTAAGAATGCCTTCACTGTTGCACTTATCCTAATGGGTTAAGGTTTATTTTCATATATGTCTCCCCATTGAGAACAAGCATATATCTTTCTCAAGTCCTGGAGCCTAGCACAGCATATGGCTTAGAGTAGTAGCTCAATAAATCATCACTGAATGAACAAATAAATATTAGTCGTAATAGATAAAGTAAGTCTGCAATTATATTTGAATATTGCAAACTTCGTTCTCTACATCAAAAATGTCAGGTCTTTAAAAAGAAACATGGATAAGGCTTTGTACTGAGGAAAATCTAAAATCGTTTACAAACATAAGTACAGTTTATGTGTTAACCTTTCTTCCCGGCCTGAAAATAGTAGCTAACTTATTAGGAGTTCGCTAGAGAGGTGAGAGGCCAAGCAATTAAAGCATCTGATGACACTCACTCATAAATGGCAGGTGTGCCTTGTCATAAGCATAAAGATTTCCCAGTTCTTAGAGGCTATACTGGTTAAAAACAATCCTTTTTCAGCAGGGAGAAATAGATATTCCTACTCAAACCAATCAGTCACTGCTGTACTAAACCACACACCCTGGGGGGAGAGACTAGGTTTACCTCTTTTTGGATCCTCAGCAACTACTTCTGAGCCTAGAATAGGGCAGGTGCTCGATAAATGCTTGCCAAACAATTTTACCTGAACAGCTTCATCACGTGCTTGCTTTTCTTCCTGTCTTCGCTGACGCTCTTCCTGTAACTCATTAAGCCTCTGCTCATATTCCTTCAATTTCGATAAAACGTCATGGCGTTTATTCTGGGCTTCAAGGGTATTTATAAAGGCAATTTCATTTACCTTCGATAAAAAACAAAGAAAGTGAATTTCAAATCAAGTTAATTCTAGGATATATCACAAAATAAACTTAACAGTCTTTATATTATAAACCAGTGGTAAGGCATACAACAATAATGACTAATGGTTCTTTTCTTTCAATATTTACCTCAAAAATGAATTCAATCCACTGTATATAACAAATCCACAGGCCTTAGAACCGATTTAGAGTACATAAAGGTCTGCCATAGCAAATATTTTTTAAGTCAAGAAACAAATTAAGATTCTTATAGAGACCATCTTGATATAGTTCTATTCGGTATCATTGTAATTTGCAACTACAGAAATTACATTAAAACTTAAATAGATGCATGCATGTTATTCTAATGAGTTTGAAAGGACAAACCTTAAGTGACAAATCCTTTTTTTCAACATATATTGAATAAA
>NW_011889270.1:80794-87990 GCF_000151845.1 Pteropus vampyrus | reverse complement strand
GGAAAAAAATATAAAGTAGCTACAATAGTTTTTTAAAAAAGCAAAGCTTAAGGATTTACACTTCCTGATTTCAAGACATCATAAAAGTAATCAAGATAAAAGATATGTTGATGTAATGAAGGCATAGAGGTAAATGAAACGCAACAGACGGAAACAGACCCGCACATATATGGCCAGGCAATTCAATAGATAAAGGATGGTCTTTTCAACAAATGGTACTGAAACATTCATTATCCATGTGAAAAAAATTACCACAACCCTAACTCACACCATATACAAAAATTAACTCAAAATGAAACATAAACCTCACTATAAACTTTAAAACTTTAGAAAAACCTTAGGAAAAAATCTTAGTGACTTTAAATTTAGGTAAAGGTTTTTTTTAAAAAATAGGACACAAAACCCACAAAGTACAAAAGAAAAAAAAGTCAACATACAGAAATTTTATCAATTTTAAAACTTCAAAAGACACTGTGAAAATGCAAAGGCAATTCAGACCGAGAGAAATTATTTGCAAAACACAGATATTATCCAACATATAAAGTTCCCTAAGAAATTCTGTTATTTGCAACAACATGGATGAAACTAGAAGGCACTATGCCAAGTGAAATAAGTCATTTACAGAAAGACAAATACTGCAGGGTATCACTATATTTGGAATCTTAAGAGTCCAACTCAAGAAAACAAAGAGTAGAAAAGTAGCTTCCAGGAGCTGGTGGAGGGAGGAAGAGGGAAAGGTTGGTAAAAGGGTACAAACTTTCACTTACAGGAGGAGTAAGATCTGAGGATCTCCCGTAAAACAGCTGATAACACTGTGCTGTATAGTTGAAATATGATGAGTATAAAACTGAAATGTTCTGTTACACACACATACACATACACAAAAATAAATATGTGAGGTGATGGATGTGGTAATTAAATTGATCAGAGGAGTCCCTCACAACAAATATGTGTATCTCATCATCACGATGTACATTTTAAATATCTTACCATTTTATCTATCAATTATACCTCAATAAAGCTGGAAAAAAGAACAAATGATAAACCAATTTGACTTTAAAAAATGAACAAGAAGTTTGAACAAACATTTCACCAAATTAAAGATGCAGACAGGAAATAAGCACATGAAAAGATGCAAATTAAAAACCAATGAAACACTATACACACACAGTAAAAAGAATGGCTAAAATTACAATTTTAGTTGGTGACAATGTGGCTAACTAGAAGGCACATCCACTCCTGGTCCAAATGTGTAACAGTATAACCACTTTGGAAAACTGTTTCTTTAAAAGTTAAACATGAACCTATCCTAAGCCTCAGCCAATCCACTCTTAGGTATTTGCTCAAGAAAATAGAAGCACACATCTGAATGTTCACAGCAGCTATATCTGCAATAGCCAAAAACTGGAAAAAAAAAAAACAACACACAAATATCCATCAACAGGTGACTGAATTAACAAATTACGGTATTTCTATACAGCAGTATACTTCTCAGCAATGAAAAGGAACTAATACACACAACAGCATGGTAACCAAATAGCTATGGTAAGTGAAAGACGCCTGAAGAAAGAATACATACTGTATGATTCCATTCATATAACATTCCAGAAATGTTAACATCTATGGTGACAAAAAGCAGATCAGCAATTGCATGGTAACAGTTGGAAAAAGGAATGAATTACAAAGAAGCACGAAGAAACTTCTGAGGGGGATAGAATTGTTTATTATCTTCATTATACTAATAGTTTCAGGAATACACACATGTCAAAACTCATCAACTTGATGGTTTACAATGTGCTATTTACTGTCTGTCAATTACACCTCAATAAAGCTGAATGTATATAAAATATACATATATTACACATATGAAAGATTATTGTAAGAATAAGATACTGTATCTAGAAGTTTTAAATGAGCCTGTAAAAGTGTTGTTATTCTGGCATAGAATAAACACTTGATAAACATTAGCTTCGTATTTAACAACTGAGAAAAGGACTTAGGTAACTAATTCGATGTTCGAAGCATCTAAGATTTACCTTAGCTTCTTCTTCTTGTGCTTTTTTAACAATTGCTTGTAATTGCACCTCTCGTTTAAATTCAGCATGAAGTAATTTCTCTTCCATCATCCTACGTCGTTGATCTAGCAATTCTTCCTTCCATTTCCGGACATCTTTTTCCTATACACAGTGAATTATCACATCATCACTATTAGCGCACAGTCATGTAACAGAAGTGCAAACTGATAAACAGCTCAGGAACTTCCAAGTCTAGAACCTGGAGAGAGTTCAAGGAGCATGTCTGATGGTAAAGAACAGACTATAAAGACAGACTGCTTGAGTTCGTAATGTACCTTGACTTGCTAGCTATGTGAAATGGGTGACTTTTAAAGCCTGGACTCAGTATCCCTATCTATAACAAGAGAACAGTAGGAGGCCCTAACTCAGGATTGTTTTCGGGCCTGAGGCAATGCACGTGCACCTCTCAGAACACTGCGCCAGTCGTACCCACAGAAACATCTGCTGTCGTCACACTGCACTGGGAGTACACGTAAAACGCAAGCAGTGTGTACTCTTATCCTTACAATCCTAATGTCTCTATAACCCAAATTCAAGACAAATAAATAATTTTGTCCTAAAGGTTGGAAAATGGTGAGAAGTCTGAAAAATCACATTCTCTGAAGGAAAAAGAGGACTTTGCCTACAGAAGAATAAAGCTAGATATAGTTGCTTTTAGTTCCTTAAAACAATAGCAAACAGAACTAAAAGACTTGTTCTGTGCTCCAGGAAATCAGATCCAGCACCAATGAGAACAAATTATAGAAAATGGGATGTTGGCTCAAAATGTTTGAATTTTAGCTGCACAGTTATGTGTTTAACGACTTCAAAAAGCATGATGCAGAAATAGCACTAGATCAGAAGCTGGAGGACAAGTCCTCAAAGCCGTAGCCAAGGTCATGTGACACTGGAAACAGCACTTAGCCCCTCCTGGATTCTGTTTTCACATCAGTAAAATGAGGTCCAGTATCTGTTCACTTCTGTGTATCTCACAGTTATTGCGGTGATCAGGTGAAACCACGTATGTAAAGCAGTGCTGAAACAATACCCGTTACAAGAATGCAAGGTGGCATTTGTCATTAAAAGTAATTGAAGGGATACTTATATTGGTGGGAAAATTAACCAGAGAACCTCTACTGTACAATTTCAAGAATTAATCTCCAAATACCTGGAGGTTATATGATACAGTGAGAAAATAAACTACGTAATTCAATTTGCATGAAAAACACTACAGGAAGGGAAACTGTGGTCGTGTCAGAGCATTTCTCTAAAGCTGAAAATGAAATCATATATTAACTCTTGTAGAACCCCCAAATGTAAGAGACCGGTTTTTCATATTTGATCTATTCGTTCTAAATGATTAAATAAAAATAATGACAAATTCTTGAGATGCACGTAAAGAGAAAAATCACAGATTTTCGTTTCCCAGTCAACCTTTCTACTATACTAATCTTACGCTACCTTGTTTTTTATAAATATTTGTATTTGGTCCAATTACCTCTCCCAAATTTAAGATATACATTATAAGTAATGTAAGTAATATCTTTAACCTATGTATATAAGTACTCTTTCTTAGTACTAGAGATATTTACTCACAGAAATCATGAGCTAATAAATGTATGTTGTTTCAAGCTGTTAAGTTCTGAGGTCATCTGTCATACACAAGTGACTAATTTAGTACTCACATGTCTGTCATGTGTAAGCACAATAAAAATGACCATATACTGAGCAACAGCCATCCTAGAGTTATGTTGTTTTACATATCTACCACATTTAATCTTTCAACAGCTTAGTAATTATAATTGTCATTTTACTGACCAAAAAAAACTGAAATTAACATTGTTAAGTAACTTGCCAGGGCATCATATCTTATTATGTGGCAAAACCAGGACTGGACCCAGACAATCATGTCCAGAGCCCATGTTCTTTCCACTATTCCACACTGATTAGAAATTACATTGCTGTAAATAATCCTTTCTTCTATAAATCTAATCAGTGCTCCCACATATTCAAATCTGATAGTATGAGAGGCTCAAAACTGTCCCACCAAGTCATTGAACACTTTGCACAAGACTCCCCAAGGAAACCCTGTAATGAAAATGGCAGAAAATAAAGTGTGGCTTCAATAATCCAGGCCAGCTCTGCGAAGAAACTGCTACTGAATGTAGAAAGGACAAATTCTTTTTTTTTTTTTTTTTTATAGGTAACCTTGTGTAATTCAATAGACATAAATGCTTTGTTTCATTATCTTTACAGTTCTTTTAGCACCTCTCAAATGAGAAGAAAAAGTCAAGTTGAAAATAAGCCCATCAATTTGAGGCTATCATAATTTCATAAATATTAAAAACTCACCCTTTCTAACAATTTCTGAAGCTTTAATGTTTTCTCTTCACGTAACTTTTCCCTTAACTGCTGTGCTTTCATTTGTTTTTCCTCATGTTTCTTCTTAGATTCTGCAATTGTTCTATTAATACAAGCACATGAACAGGAGACGTGAATGTTTACATAACACAAAAAATAATTTCTTTACTCTTCAAAGTTCTTAAAATAGATAAAAAAAGTCCACAAAAATAATTTCGGTCTAATATCTCAGAAAAATAACATCATATTTCAATGGATCTAGAACTGTACTGAGTAATGTGGCTTAAAATGTCCTGTAGCAACTCTTTTTAATAGTCAAGCGTGGCTAGTTTCCCTCCTATGAAACATTTCAAAGTGATTTTCAAAGGCAGACCTTTTACGAGATGGGGAAGAAAGTTTCTCGTGCATGTGAATTCCGTGTCCTGGAGGTCTGGCAGGTTCCTCCTCTACAATATCCCCCCAGGATGTATTTTGGCGCCAAGACTCACGGGCTGTTGAGAAAAAATAAAACCACTGTTACCGTTTAACCTCATAGTTCCATAAAACAAGTGAGAAGAGATTTTTTAAGAGGCAGCAGCATTCCCACTCTAAATTATTTATTTCACAAAGAAATTCACGTAATAAGGTGATCATTTTATACCCCTCGACCTAGACACATAATACACACATACGTAATACCTTCATAATCTGCAAGGACGTCATTCCAGTCCATAGACATACCACAGAAAAATACACTCCCACTTCCCATGCTAGCCTAAAATGAAACAAGGAAAAGGAAAAAACAAATATTTGAAGACAATTATAACCTTAAAAAATGAACTATACATGAAATTTTCCTACCTGTTATTAATACGTTTCATTTAACAAATAGTTCAAAATTAGAATAAAGCTATATACTTCTTGCAGTCACTATAATCACCAGGTTAAAAATACCATAGCCTAAACATTTTAAGAGGAAGACAAAGCTGCTTGCCATTTAACAGCAGAGATAAATCAAGTAAATTCAAAAGAAACATAATGGCCTACACTATCACAAAATACTCTATTACGCTATACTATGCCATGATAATGAACTATACTAGTACTACATAAATTCTAACATATTCAGAGCATACATCAGAAGAGCTCAAGATTATTGGGCATTACGATTTAATAGAAAAATCTGTGAAACATTTAGTTACTTTTACTCTTTAAGAAATCCCTCTCACCAACATAGATGTACTGAGCACTTAGTGACAGCAAGGCAGTGCATTCTTTGCTTTTTATGACAATAGAAAAAGTAAAATACCTTAGATTTTACTTCAACCTATACAATCACAATCTGAGTAATGCTGAGTTTTTACTTTCTCTGAGATTCAATTTCTTGATTTGTAAAATGAAAATCACCACCACTTATACCTTGTCAATTACATTAAAAACAGTGAAGTGCTAAAATAAGATTTGCTATCATTTACTATATGTGTCAATCACATGGAATAATGATACCATTATTGAAGATTATTTTTTAAAATAATTTTAAATAGGACTAAATGAACTCTAGGTCCTTCTGGCCATAAGAATTTTTTATCTGAATATAACTTTTTTGAACAATTAAGTTAAAAATTTTAAAAGCTCACAGAAAAATCACTGTCGTTGTCAGTTTCAATATTAATATCATTGTTTTCTTCAGCTTCAATTTCCCTAGTTAACTGTTCTTCTTCAGCAATAGCACTAGCAATGGCTTCTTCATTGGCCTTTTCTAGACGATCTGCTAGCTCTTCCTTTTTAGCAAGAACTTCTGCCATGGACTATAAAGTTAAAAACAAACAGAATAAAGAATCATCACTTGACTGAAAAGTAATGATCTCTTTATGTTCTAATCACACACTCAACAGTATGCATAAAGTAGCACTGATGCAGAATTGCAAAACCTGGAGTCCAGTACAGGCTCCACACTTGCTAGCTGTGTGACTTGGAAGTTTCTTAAAACCAAGAGCCTATTATGTATTTCATAAAATGGTACAATAGTCCATGACTTACCTTCTTTACCAGACTGCTGTGTATGAGATACTGTGAAGTTATATAAATAACAGGCATTATTATTAATGACAGTGAGAGTTTCATTTGCGTGCACAAATTCAAAAGTTATACTGCAAATATCTCAAAAATAAAAGAAAAACGTAATAGTATAAAAGGAACACAGAAAGAATTTATGCTGTAATGGTGATGATACTTTCTAAACATACACACTTATTTAAATATATGCCTTAGAATTACTACAAATGATGGTCAACGAAATCATTAATCAATAAATCCTATGATAAGTTAAATATGTGTACTACAGAGCAAACACTGAAATAACAAAGACTTATGGCTAAGAAGCCAACAAAAAATATAAAATGGAGTTATTAAAATATAATTAACCCAAAACGGGGTGGTGGGGGGGAAGGGGATGAACAACAGATGAGTCAAAGGGAAAACAAAGAGTACGATGGCAGATTTAAAGGAACCATATCAATAATTACACTATCCTGAAATAGTCTAAATACTTCAATTAATATTGTCTAACGGAACAAAAAGCAAGACCCAACCATTCGCTGCCCATAAGAAACCTAATTTAAATATGAGAACATAAACATATTCAAGTAAAAGAGACAACATACTAACACCATTCAAAAAAAAGCCGAAGTATTAATATCAGACACAGCAAATTTCAGAGCAAAAAATATCATGAGGCATAAAGGTCATCGTATGATAAAAGGGCTAATTCATCAAAAAGACAAAACAATCCTAAACATTTAT
>NW_011889270.1:75343-80744 GCF_000151845.1 Pteropus vampyrus | reverse complement strand
TCAGCAATAGCACTAGCAATGGCTTCTTCATTGGCCTTTTCTAGACGATCTGCTAGCTCTTCCTTTTTAGCAAGAACTTCTGCCATGGACTATAAAGTTAAAAACAAACAGAATAAAGAATCATCACTTGACTGAAAAGTAATGATCTCTTTATGTTCTAATCACACACTCAACAGTATGCATAAAGTAGCACTGATGCAGAATTGCAAAACCTGGAGTCCAGTACAGGCTCCACACTTGCTAGCTGTGTGACTTGGAAGTTTCTTAAAACCAAGAGCCTATTATGTATTTCATAAAATGGTACAATAGTCCATGACTTACCTTCTTTACCAGACTGCTGTGTATGAGATACTGTGAAGTTATATAAATAACAGGCATTATTATTAATGACAGTGAGAGTTTCATTTGCGTGCACAAATTCAAAAGTTATACTGCAAATATCTCAAAAATAAAAGAAAAACGTAATAGTATAAAAGGAACACAGAAAGAATTTATGCTGTAATGGTGATGATACTTTCTAAACATACACACTTATTTAAATATATGCCTTAGAATTACTACAAATGATGGTCAACGAAATCATTAATCAATAAATCCTATGATAAGTTAAATATGTGTACTACAGAGCAAACACTGAAATAACAAAGACTTATGGCTAAGAAGCCAACAAAAAATATAAAATGGAGTTATTAAAATATAATTAACCCAAAACGGGGTGGTGGGGGGGAAGGGGATGAACAACAGATGAGTCAAAGGGAAAACAAAGAGTAAGATGGCAGATTTAAAGGAACCATATCAATAATTACACTATCCTGAAATAGTCTAAATACTTCAATTAATATTGTCTAACGGAACAAAAAGCAAGACCCAACCATTCGCTGCCCATAAGAAACCTAATTTAAATATGAGAACATAAACATATTCAAGTAAAAGAGACAACATACTAACACCATTCAAAAAAAAGCCGAAGTATTAATATCAGACACAGCAAATTTCAGAGCAAAAAATATCATGAGGCATAAAGGTCATCGTATGATAAAAGGGCTAATTCATCAAAAAGACAAAACAATCCTAAACATTTATGTATTTAATAACATAGCTTCAAAATACATAGAGAAAAACCTGATGAAACTGCAAAAGAAAATAAAACCTAATGAGAATGTAAAATGGCGCAGCCCCTTTGGAAAACAATCTGACAGCTCCTCAAAAAGGTGAATGTAAAGTTACCATATGTCCAAACCATTCCACTCCTAGGTATCTATCCGGAATACAACAGAATACTCTTAAAGATGATAAAAAGAACGAACTACTAATACACACCACTACACAAAGAAACTCAAAATAATTATGTTGATTGAAAGAAGCCACACAAAGATTACATTGTCACATCTAAAGTTCTGAAAATGCCAATTAACAGACAGTGACAGTAGAAAAATGATGACTTAGGGAAAGGGATACAGGGAATGATAGAAAGGAAGGGTCCCGAAGGAGAACGTTAAAACTTATAGAGGCAACTGGTATGTTCATCATCTTGATTGTACTGATGATTTCCTAGGTATAAACGCATATCGAAATTTAATGATTTGTATATTTTAGGTATGTGAACTTTATTGAAAATTAATTATACTTCAATAAAATTATTTAAAAATTCAAATGCTTGAGCTTCTGTTCATAAGTGAATTGGTCTGGAGTGGAACACGGGCATTGGTATCTTTTTTAAAGCTGCCCTCCTCCTTTCCAGCTCATGTCTCTACACTCGGCCCCCAATCCCACTCCCGCAAAACATACAGATTCTCTCTGGGAGGAGAATGGTGTGAGGGAGTTTACAGGAGAACCTGTTTCTTTGCATCATAAGCTTTTTTCTCTATAAATCTTAGAGTAATACAGAAAATGACTGCACTTAATGTGTCACACAAATATTACAATATTAAATACCAATATTAAAGTTGAATATATTTAACTCAGCAGAAAGTAAGTTTCTATTTCTTTAATTTGATCTTCCCCAAAATACATTTCTATTTAGTCTCTATAAAGACCTGAAAGGACTTTACTAGTAACAGAGCTTATGGATGGAATGATGATTCAATTATCCGTCCACAAGTTGTACTATTTTCACAGTGAAACTTCAATAAATATCTGTATACATCATCATTTTTTTTAATTTCCAAAGTTTCAGTAAAATTTGAAATTTCGGTAACTCTAAAGAAATAGATCCATGATAGCTGAGGTTTTTGTCAGTACATTTTTACAAGTGTTTGCAAAAAATGACCTTAAACAGAAGGTTCTTTGTCATTTCTTGCCGAAGTTTCTTTTAAATAAGAGAACTACAGATTCGTTCTCTTACTTTAACCAGCTATGTGACAATATCATATTGAGAAAGAAAAGAAAATGGTTCTCTCATCGCTGAAGCCATTCTATATATAACCCCTTTTAGAACCTAAACAATGAGGTGCTTATCTAGAGCACCCCACGTAAGTATCCCTGCCAAGACAAATTTTAAAAAGTTTTTTCCTTGATTTAGAATTCCTCTAAGACCTCTAAGAAAATACTAACATTCCTATTTAAAAGATTCTGCAATGGGAATGGTAAGTAAATTTCATCTTAAACACCAACTCCAAGCAAATGATAGTAGCAGCAGTCTAAAGTACTGTGTTAAGAGAATTTTTTACACTAAGTCCAGCGGGCACAATTTCTCATCTATCAGAGTGCTTATAAGTTGCATGGAAGGCTGGGTATTGCTTTAGTTTCTTGATGCTAGACTAAAAATCATTTGATCAAATCACATATAAACTGAATGATTTTGAACAAGTTACTTAACTCTCATAGTCTCATTTTCTTCTGCTACAAAACAGAAAGAATCTTAAAAATATTCAAAAGGTTGCTATAATAAAATGTTAAAACGAAATAATATAGAATGCTTTGTAAAAAATCCTCTGTCAAGTATAAAGTAATACACAATGCAATTTATTATTATTGGAGTTTATGCCTCTATAATAGATTAACATGTCTACTCAGAATTCTGATAAGTTGTTCTTACCAGGTTAGCAGCACTCACATTTGAAATATCTGAAGAGTCCATTTCACTTTCTACCCTTGCCTTCTCTGCTGAAAATCTGTCTTCGTTTGTATGCGAAGGAGATGTGCCAGCTTGCTGAGGAAATGAAACACACTCGGCATCCACATGGACAGGATGTATTTCGGAAGTTCGCACAGAGCTGTCTTGTAGGGTACTGCTGCCTGAGTTCTTGACCTCGTCCAATGTACTTGCTGTGAACTAACAAAAGGTATTTACAGTATGAATCAAGAGATAATAAAAAATACTCACCAACCACTCCACTTCAGAAAAGCTGATTCTGCTTAACCTATCAACTGCGAAGCAGCAGGTGGCTGGCTAACAGGCGACTCCCTCTCTGTTTTTTTAGCCTGTTTCAAGTGTAAGAAAAGATACCATCAAGCAAGCAGCCACACATTTTATTTGTGCACCTACTATGTATAGGGTGCTGTCTGGGTGCTTTAAAAATCAAGCAGTACATACTGTAATTATATTTTATCTTAGCAGCTTATTCTTGATGAGTACTCTAAGATATGCCTCACAAAAGAAATCTAGTCCCAAGTAAAACAGTGTCTTATGTTCAAATAACTAAAGGCATATACATGGTTTTTGTGAAACCTATTATCAAATGAAGGCACTTTTCACCAAAATATATACTTTGAGGAAATTTTACTCAAAAATATAAAATGTGCTCTCTTTAGATAACACTAACACCCCCTACAAGACCCAACATGGTACAAAATACCACTTCTCAGAGCTAAGAGAAATATATCATAAAAAAGTACAGTATATCTGAGCATGCAGTCTCATTATGCAATTCATATTCTTTAAATTTCGACATCCCCCCAATTCCCTTTAGAAATATTTAACACATCACCAACAGAAATGTGAAAACAATCTAAAATAAATACAACACTGGATGAGGCCAAATACATGTCCACTTTTAAAATCCTGTTTAGTTTAATGAACAGAAACAAGCCTTTATTTTTCACTTGCAAAGAGTACAGGAAGAACCCTGTTGTGTTTTCCAATAATACTCAGAGTAATGAACTCCAAGTAGAACTAAAATCTAAAATTTTTCATTTAAAACTCACATCACTACTTAAACAAACATTAGATAAATATTGCAGTGGCTATAAAACACCCAGTTTGATTAATTATTTATATGAATATTAAACTTGGCCAAGTCTTATAAACTGCTTTAAAAATTCTATCAGTCAGAACTTAAAGTGTCCCAAAGTGTTGATTTTAGCAATAAGCATTATTTAAATTGTATCGCACTGTTTATATTGCAATCAATATTATCTATACATCAGTCACCATGGTTTATAATCTTCTTGGCAATATTTATATTAGCATTACTGATGATTACAATACAGTCGACCCTGTTTATTAAAAAATCAATATCATTTATATAACGAAATCAAAGCTCAACTATAAAGTAAAGCTAAAATTATATATAAATATACTAATTCCATTTTTAGAATGACAGTGGAAAAAACAAATATTATCATTAGCCTGGCCACCATTAGCAGTAAACTTTTATACTGAAATATTTTAGCAAAAGTTTAATTACTCAAAAGTTGAATGTATAGATTACTCCTGAAATCCCCAAATCATGTTTATTCATTACACAAAAGTAGCCATTATCAACATTAAAAAGGAAAATATGGAAGTTGAGTACCATTTCCAATAAAAATAAATATCCTACAGGTAAAAGGAGAGAATATTTTAAAGCAGATGCTATTCTAGACTGAGAAATATTACAATTTTACAAGTTTTTTACTAGCCTCAGTATCATATCAAAGAACACCTCTTATATCTCATTAGTCATTTTACATAACTGAACATGAACCTTCATGCAAACAAATACCTAAAAACTGCATTCCTTCATCAAATAAATAAAATCAAACTGAAATTCTGGAAATAATAATTGTACAGAATTATATTAAATATTAGCAAATTACTCTGCACCTGAATTGCAAGAAGTAAAAGTAGAGCAGGTTGAAAGTGATCCTTGTTTTTCTCACCATTTTTAGTAACAGTTCCAATGAAGAAGAAGGACACCACTTTAAGCAAGTAATCGAAGCATGGGCAAACTGGTATCATGTGCCTCTAGATCTGATGCTAAGGACAATCACTTTACTTTTGTCAAAACTGCATAAACTAGGGGATGTAAAGTACTACATAGGGGATATAGTCAATAATACTGTAGTAACTACATATAGGTTTGGAGGGGTACTAGATTTATGGAGGGATCACTTCGTAATTATATAAATGTCTAATCACTATGTTGCACACCTGAAACTAACACATTGAATGTCAACGGTAACTGAGACTTAAAAAAAA
>NW_011889270.1:62707-73358 GCF_000151845.1 Pteropus vampyrus | reverse complement strand
GTAGGATTAAAAACGTGTTTGAAAAAAGAATAGCTGAAAACTTCTCAAATTCAGTAAAAGACACAGAACTTCAGATTCAAGAAACTAAGATATACATCCTAGGAAACTCATGCTAAGACACAAAAAAACTTTTAGGAAACACAGAAGGAAAATCTTTTGAACCTATGGCTAGACAATGTATTCTTAGACCTGACACCAAAAGCATAAAGAGAAGACCTCATGGATCTAATCAAAACTGACGATTTTTCCTCTGCAAACGACCCTGTGAAGAGAATGAAAAGACAAACAACAAACTGGTAGAAAATATTCAATAAAAGACTAACTGAAAACCCTCCAAAGTCAACGGTATTATTATAAACAATCCAAGGAGAAAATGGGTGAAAGACATGAACAAACATTACACTGCAGTGTACACAAATGGCAAATAAGCACATAAGAGAAATTCAACATTAGCCATTAGAGAAATGCAAATTAAAACCACAGTGAGATATCTCTATATACCTATCAGAATGGCCAAAACATAGTGGTAATACTACATGTTAATAAGAAACATGGAAATGTGGGGTTAGAGAGGTGTTAAGTAAAGGGTTTGAGATTTTTTTTCCAGTTTTATTGAGATAACTGACATATAACATTGTATTAGTTTAACACAGACAACATTTGATATATATAACGCAAAATGATTACCAAAATGTTTAACACTCATCACTTGACAGTTACCAATTTTTTTCTTGTGATGTGAACTTTTAAGATTTACTCTTAGCAACTTTCAAACATACACCACACTACTGTTAACTACAGTCGCCACGCTGTCCATTATATCCTCAGGAATTATTTATTTAAAAACTGTAAGTTTGCACCTTTTACACAGTATGTCTTTCTCTGACTTATTTCACTTAGCACAATGCCCTCAAGGTTCATCCAGGTCACAAACGGCAGGATTTGCATTTCTATGGCTGAATTAATATTCCATTGTGTGTGTGTGTGTGTGTGTGTATATACTACGATTTCTTTATTCACTCATCCATCGATGGACACTTAGGTTGTTTTCATGTCTTGGCTATAATAAATAACGCTGCAAATAAACCTGGTGGTACAACTGTCTCTTTGAGATAGTGATTTTGTTTCCTTTGGGTACAGAGCCAGCTCAAATGGTTGCTCGAATTTAATTTGATGAGTAGCGTCCATACTGTTTCCATAATGGCTGCACCGATTTACATTCCCATCAACAGTTCACACAGGTCCCCTTTTCTCTATATCCTCACCAACACTTGTTACCCCGTCTTTTCGATCACAGCTTTTCTAACAGGTCTGAGGTGATATCTCATCGCGGTTTTGATTTGCATTTCCCTGATTAGTGATTTGAGCACCTTCTCAGGCACCTGTGGCCATTTGGACATCTTCTTTGGAAAAATGTCTATTCAGTTCCTCTACCTATTTTTAAACCAAACTGTTTATTGCAATCGAGTTGTATGAGTTGTTTATATTTCTGATATTAACCTCTACTGATTTATGATTTGCAAAGATTCTCTCCATTCTGTAGGTTACCTTTTCATTTTGTAGATGGCTTCCTCTGCTGTGCAGAAGGTTTTTAGTTTGACGTAGTCCCATTTGTTTATTTTTGCTTTTGTTGCCTTTGCTTTTAATGTCAAATACAAAAAATCATTGCCAAGACATTTCTTTTTGATTTGAGGAAAATGTTCTATAATTGACTGTGGTTATGGTTATCTGTGAATACACTAAAAACAGATGAATTGTATACTTTAAATGGGTGAACTGTATGGTATATGAATTGTATCTCAACAAAGGTGGTATAAAAATTAATATGATAAAATAAGCTAACTTCTGAATCTTATTTCTGGAAAACTTAAAACCTACATTCCTGTGAAAAACATTTTTTTCTGAGTATCGCAAAGCATAGCATCACATGATTTACTAAAGGGAAAGAATTTTACTTCAAGGAAAAACAACTTACAAAAAGCTCATTCTTGTAACTCATTATCCCATTTTTTAAAAATATAGTAACTATGTTAAATTTTGTATATTATATTTTAAAATAAAGATTACATAGAACCTATAATATTTTATTCAAGTGTCTGGACTTTGAAATCTCTAAGGGGAAGGTATGTTTAAATTTGCTTCTTTTTAAATTTTTATTATGAAGATTTTCAAATATACAACATAGAGAAAACAGTATTTTGAACTCCATGTTCCAATCATCCAGCTTCTATAATTGTTAACATTCTTCTACTCTTATTTCATCTATTTACCCTTCCTTATTGATTTTTTTCTGAAATAGTTAAAAACAAATCCTAGACATATCATCTCTTCTGTAAATATTCAGTATGTGTCTTTAACACATAGGAACCGTTAAAAAAAAAAAAAACAGTATCATTATGATAACCAATAATATTAATACCTTAAATCATATAATAACCAGTCTGTGTTCAATTTTCACCCATGGTTAACTTATTAAAAATTTAGTGTATAATGTTATACATTTCTGCTTTATCTTTTAAATATATATATTAAAATAAAAATTACAAAACCAACCTTATAAAACCCACGCATATAAAAAAATAATTAAATTATGAAATTAAGTTTAACAAAAGATTTTAATTTCCATTTAATTTAAGTGGCTCACTCTTAGGAGCACTAGGATTAATAACTACTTTTTAAATGAAGAAAAACATCTCTCATTGGAAGCTTCCTTAAAGAAAGGAATACTGCCTAAAACTTGGACCTAATCCATTAACAAATAAGATGGCCAACACAAACACTATTATATAATAAAAGAAAAAACTGAAATAACTGAAACAAGTCAAGAGGAGGATATCAAAATAGAAACTATAACATAGGTCTCGACATTAAGAAATTAGTTATGGACAGATTACATTTCTAAGGAACCTTCAGTAAAAACTATATTGAAAAATTATTCAATTTTACAACTAAACTGTGAATTATACGATTAAACTGTTAGAGAGCTTCTAAATACTTGGGATAAACTTATAAGTTCACAGAACTAAAAACTGTATTTCATATCATAATTTTTACACCCCAGAACTACAATTTTTCAAATTTTACAAATGTAAAAAATTTATTAACTAATTTTATAAATGTTAGCCATTATCAATAAATTAAAGTTAATACAACTAGTAACTGAAAAGCACTTCGCCAATCCCAACCTGACTGATTTGTTGTCATTTTCATTAATCACTGTATTTAATTCCCTAACACTTCATTTAGGATCTTTACATAAATGTTCAAGAAAAACATTCTGTTTTATTGCAGTAACCTCGTTAGGTTTTGACATTAAGGTTATGCTGGCAGCATCATAAAATGGACTCTACTTTTTTATTCCCAGGAAGAGTCTGGTAAGATTGATGCTATTTTTACTTTAAATGTTTGAAAGAGTTCACGGGCAAAGCCTTCATTACCTGGAATTTTCTTTGTGAAAAAATTTTAACATTTGTTAGAACATAAGTATTACCAGAGGTCTGGTAATTTTATTAGTCTATTTGAAGAACGACCTTTTGGCTTTGTTGATTTTCCCTATTCTCACATACGTGTTTTCCTTCCTTCTATGCCGTTTGTGTTTAACTTGTTGGGTTCTTCATGTGATGAATAGTAAGTGTGGATTTTAAGTTTTCTTCTTTTCTAATATGTGCAGTTGAGGCTAAAAATTTTCCTCAAAGCATAGCTTTATCTCAACCTCACGAGCTTTTAAATGTTGATTTTCATTCTATCCTTATTTTCAAAATTTCATTGTGATTTCTTCTGATTCATGGATTATTCGGAAATATATTCTCAAATTCCAAAAATTTGAGAATTGTATGGCTATCTTTTTATAACTGATTTCGAACTTAATTCCACTGTGTTCAAAGAGAGAATGAATTCAATCATTTGAAATTTGTTGAAACTTGTTTAATGGCTCAGCACATATCAATCTGTTAAGTTTTCCATGTGTGTGAATATGTATTATAGTTAAAGCCATGACAAAGTAGCCTGTACTAAAATGAACCTTCTTTCCTCCAAACACAACTATAAAAGCTTGACAAAATATATAAAGGCATTGTTTTAAAGGCACTGAACAGCAACCAACACAGGCAAGATTTGAAGAACTACTCTCCCTGAGAAAAGGGAAGGGCAACAACAGGCGACCCACATTCACCCCCGTATTTTCCCTGAAGACGCTTGGAATTCACAGTGCAGGGGAAGTGAGCCCTCACAGAAAACAGCAGTCCTGTCTGGCTGATATAGATACTGGAGTTCAATGAGTCTAAAGCAACTGGGACTAGAGGGGCAGAAATCTTGGAGGGGGAGGAACTACAGCAAAGTGAGCCAAAAAGTCTGCATTCAATCTTCCCTTAAGAAGTCTGACAACTGCCAAGCTTTGCATATACAAGGCAAGATTCCAAGACACCCAGCAGAAAGCAGCAGCTGTGATGCTAATGAGCAGAGCAGATCTCGTAGCAACTGTACGGCGCTGAGGAAACAAAGTTTGGAAAACAGGAATGTAGTGGCCTTGGCAAACACCCCAGGTTTTCAGCTGACACCCCAAAAAGAATAAAGACAAAACTAAAACACCTTAACTTTAAAAAAACTTCAAAACGAACCTTGACAGAATTAGGGCGATCTCTATCTTCTTGCCAAAATAATAATAAGTTTTATATGGAGCCTCTATAATTTTTAATACACCATGTTAAACATTTAATTAGATATTATGCGGCATGCTATAAAACAGGATCAAATAACTAAAAATCCCACAAAAATGTTTTTTAAAGTAACAAATCCACAGGTAGTTCCGATATTTTACTTTTCAGACATAGACTTTTAAAAATAGCCATTATAATACACTCAAAGTATGGATTGGACATACAGAACAGAGGACTGGTGGACCAAAAGACCTAACAGTAAAGCATCAAAAGAAGAAAGACTGGAGAAGAGTAAGCATTATTTGTCAGACATATCGATCATGTCCAGTTCATTAATCGGGCTGTTTATTTATATCTCTACTGATTTTTATCTACTTGCATCATCACTTGTTAAACCTCTCAGTATGAGTACAGATTTTTTAATTTTCCTCCTCATTTGTCAGTTTTTGCTTCATATGTCTTAAATATACGTTATTTGTATGTATTTATAAATTCAGATTTATTTTTTCTGTTGAAATGATCCTTTAAAAATGAAAAAAAAAAGTCTGTTTCTTCTCTACTTTGCTTTGTCTAGTATTAGATCAATATCAGCTTTGATTTGAGTAGGATATGCAAAGAATATCTTTTCTTGCCTTTTTCTTTTTACTTTTTTATGTCTTCACATTGCAGGTGAATCTCTGGTAAGCAGAATATAGTCGGGGCTTTATTTTTGAAGCAGTCTTTTTTGTTGTTGTTAAATTTTAATATTTAGACCATTTACAGATTTGCATTTACTTCTACTTGTTTTGATTTGTCTCATTTATCTTCTTATCATTTCTTGCCTTCTTTTTGATTAATCTCGAAACATTCCTCTACTCTTCATTGTGGTTTTCTTGAGTGTATAACATTCACCCCTGACTTACGTCTAATTCAAATTAGTACTTCTGTAACTTCACAGATAATGCCAGAATACTAAAACACATGAACTCCACTTATTCCTCTCCTGTCTTTTGGATCGCTGTCATAAATTTTTATTCTACATATATCTCAAGCTCCATGTGACATAATGTCACATAGTTAATACACAGTCAGTGTTACTGACATACTCACTGCTAGGACTCATTCCTGCATGTGTCTCTGGGACCACTGTCCTACCATCTGAAAAGCCCCCGTAGCATTTATTGTTGTTTAGATCTGCTGATTACAAATTCTCTCAATTTTTATTCCTCTTGATTTCTCTTGATCTCACCTTCATTTTTAAGGCTATTTTTGCTGAATGTAGACTTCTACGCTGTCAGTTATTTTCTTTCAGCATCTTAATGGAGTCACTCCACCATCATCTGGCTTCCACTGGCTATGAGAGTTCTCTCGCTCCTTTGAAAATAGCCTTTATTTTTTATTTTTTATTTTTTTAAGTTCCAACTACTTGTAAAAACTTTTCTTTTCCTTCGATTTTTAGTATTTTGATTATATTGCATGTAAATGAGATTTGTTTTGTTGTTTTCCTGCTTGGAGGTTAGAATACTTCTTGAATAGGAGACTTGATGTCTTTCAACAGTTTGAGGAAATTCTCGGTGATTACCTGTTCAAACGCTGCTTCTGCACCATTCATTCCATCCCTTCACAGACTCCGCTTACAGGTGTGCCTCTTAGGCTCTTCTCTGCATTTCCCATCTCGTTCCTTTCCATGATTTAGCCTCAATATCTTCTACTGTACTCAGAATCAACTCAATGGCAACATTCCTAAATTTTAAATCTCTTCTTAATATATGCAAACATATCGTATGTTTTAAGACTTTCATTTATCTTCCAGGATTCATCTCTCTCAGAGCACCATGACTATCAAAAATCTGGACTGGCTGCTCTCTAGACCTGGTACACAGCTAGTACCATGGGTTCACCACCATAAACTATTACCTTTGCCTCTTTTCTGTGCCGGTTCCCTCCATTAATGATTGGGTCTGTGGAGGGAAAAAAATTTTGAGACCTTGCATGTTTGAAAATATCTTTAATCTACTCTCACATTTAATGGATAATTTTGCTGGACCTAAAATTATAGGTTCGAAATTATTTTCCTTCAGAATTTTGAAGACATTGCTCAATTTCCTCCTGGCTTCTAGTGATAGTCTAGCAAAAGCCAATGCCACTCTGATTCTTGGTCATTTGAATACAAACTGATTATTTTCTCTAATTTTTTTGAGCCTCTAATCATCTGCAGTACATAAATTTTCCAACATGCTTTGTTTCACTCTATTTTCATCCATTATGTGGATGAAATGGGCCCTTTTGGTCCAAAAACTTATACCATAAGGAAATTTCCTTTAATTATCTTCTTAATGATGCCTCCTTCATTTTCTCTGTCTTTTATGACCCCTCTGATTCAAAAACTGGACATCCCCGTCATCCACTTTTATATAGCAAGCCCCAAACTTGGCATTTTAAAACACTAAACATGTTATACCAACACAATTCTTTGAGTCAGGAATCTGAGGGTGTTCAATGTGGACGTTCACCTCCTCTCAATGTGGTGTAGCTGGGGTGCTCGACTGAGGCCAGAGTGTCCATGACAGCTTCACCAAACGCTGAAGCCTTGGCACTAGCTGCTGGCTGAGACAGCGAGGTGCTCCTCCTCGTGGCCTCTGTCTCTTCGCATGGTCTCTCATTACTCAGTGGCCTATTCTGGGCTTCTTTACAGGCAGCTTGCTTCCAACAAGGTGAAAACGAAAGTTGTACAGCCTCTTTATGAGTTAGGCTGGGAATTTACCCAGCATCGGTCTTGTCGCAGTCTATCAATCATGTCAAGTCACAGGGCCAACTAAAATTCAAGGGGAGGGGAAACAGACTCTACCACTTGACAGTGGGCGTGGCACAGGGATGAGAGAATTTACTGGCACCCATCTTTGCAGACAACCTGGCTTCAGACTGCAAGTCTCCCAAAACTACGAGTCACTTGTCCAATTACATTTTCAGCCTCAAAGACCAATATCTCATGATCTCTATCAGATCGGGACGGGCTCCCTTGGTCTGGAAACCTGGCAGTTCAGTGGGAGAAGAGGGTTTGATGTGGAAGCAAGGATGAGGCGTCTCCATATCCTCTTCATAGATAATGTTAAACTTAATCTCTTTGGTTTTAAAAATTGTACTCCCACCTTCAAATGTGCCTGGGTCAGATACCATGTTTCTTACCTTCTCTAGAGAATAAAGCTCCAATATTCTGCTGGGGTGAGGGAGATACAGCCATCCTACTACTATTAAGGGGAAGTAGGAGAGTTCAGGAGGCTTCTTAATGTATAACCCTTACCTTTTCCCTCACTTTCAGAGTTACCTGCTCCCACCAATCTCTGATCTTTTGGGGAGTTGTGTGGAGCACAACAGTTTGCCCACTCTGTGAGCTTAGGATTCAATTAGCTTACTCAAATGTCACCACTGGTCTAGTTTCCAACTTTCTAAAATAAAAAAGCTACAAAGGAATCTTTCACTGAAGAATAAAGAAAGTAGTATTATTAAGCTGCTCCTTAACTCATAACACAAATTCATTCTTATCATCATTCTAAAGTCTAAGCTTTATCTATAGATATCTAAAAAACCTACTCTGAATTTCTATATAAAAACATTTTATGAGGGAAATTCTTACAGGATAAATTCCAGGTGGGCCCTCAGAATAAGAGCCTATTTATTTGTGCCCTTAATTATTCTGATGGTATAGAAAACGTATATCTGAGCACAGATAAACACAGAATATTATTTTAGTACCAAAATAATATTCAAATATTAATGAAATAAAATAATGACATGTAACTTAAAAGTGCATGCTACCTAGAGGATAGGTTAGCCTTATTTTTTTTTTTTTAACTTTAAGTCAAAAAAGTTATAGAAGATCTACCTTGTAAATTATTTGACAAAAAAATTCATTCTCCTTAAAGTTTACACAGGGCAAACCTGAGACTTGAATGATCTCTGTAAGCTTTCATTTGCCTTTTAACTAGGGCAAATTAATATTATATAAATGAAGCAAAAAAGATCAATATATAATGCTACTAGCACCAATTTCGATTGAAACAAATATTTCCATATATATCTACCTGTCTACTATGTAAAAAGGATGATTCAGAATCACTTGCCATTTTTGCCGGAAGTCTTCTGTACCGTCATTGGTGGGCAAGACTGGGCAGGTGCTACATCTGCAGGAGCAGTCGAGCCTGTATGATGAGCCTTTACTTTGTCAGCCCAACTGACACCTGTGGGAGCCAGACGGGGAGCAGCCACTGTGCCGGGTGAACCCCTATAGAGAAGAAAACTGCATTAACAAACCAAATATAAAAATTAAATTTCAGATTTACACTTAATAGATTTAAATAATAATTTATATTTGTGTGTATCCACATATGTAGAGTAACATACTACCACAGCAAATTAAGGCAAATATAGTCATTAATTTATTTTGGTCTAACACTTCATTAATTGAATATAACATATTATATGGATATAATATAGAAGCTCTCATTAGTTCAGTTTAAAAGAAAATTTTAGTTAAATTGGGAATCTTAAAAATACGCATACATACCTTAAACTTTTTATTTTATTTTCATATAAATGTACACTAATTTGCTAACCTGTTGATATAGACACTCTTAAAAGAGGCTTTTTCATTGTGTACATTTCTTACAGGAAACACAAGCGTGATGCCTCACTGTCAATATCCAATTCTGGTTTATTTAAAATGGAGTGAGAATTTAGCGATTAGTAAACCCTCCAGTGTACACTCCTTCGCAACTTTAACATTTTCCCCAATCTTTGATAATGGTCCTATCTAATCTTCATCTGACAGCAAAACTTTAATAGTTCACCTCTATCGAAGCCTTCTGAAAACTTATCTTCGTTTTCACAGAAACACTCGTATTTCACTGGTTTGCTTGATATTTAAATCATGAGTTAAAATAATGAAGACAACTGATGAGAGAACAGACAGAGATCCAGGAATAATTGAGTCAAGCAGTCCAACAGATGCAGAGTTCAGAACACTCGTTACAAAGATGCTCCATGAACTCAGGGGAGGGAAGTATAGATGAATTCAGTGAGAACTTTACAAAGAGATAAAAAAACATAAAAATGGAAATGGAAATTATAAAAGGGAACCAGTCAGAAATGAAGAACACATGATCTGAGATGAATATATTATAGGGAATAAGCAGAGCGGATAAAGAGGAGGCTCGAACCACCCATATAGAGGATGGGGAAGCCAAGGGCACTCAATCAGAATATCAAGAAAAAAGCCAAGACTATCATAATAATTTAAGGAGCCTAAGGGACACTATTAAATGTAAAAATATCTATGTCATACGGGTATCTGAAGTAAAACAAGAAGTTGAAGAGCTATTTGAAGAAATAATGATGGAAAACTTCCCTTCCCTGGTGAAGGAAATATTCAACATACAACCCCAGGAAGCTCAGAGAGTCCAAGAAAGAGGAACCCAAAGAGGCTCACATCAAGACACGTCATAATTAAATGCCAAAGGCTAAATACAAAGAGAGAATCTTAAAAGCAGCAAGAGAAAAGCAATTACCTACAAGGGAGCATCCATAAGGCTGGCAGCTGATTTCTCAAAAGAATCCATGCAGGACAGAAGGACTTGGTACAAAACATTCAACATGATAAAAATCCAGGATCTACAACCGATGATGCTGTATCCAGCAAAGCTATCATTTAGAGTCACAGGACAGATAAAGAGCTTCCCAGACAAAAATAAGCTAAAGGAATTTATCAACACCAAGCCAGTATTACAGGAAATGCTGGAGGGCCTTCTTTAAGAAGAAAAAACATGATTTAAAAACAGGAATAAAGAATGGTAATAACTACATTCCTATCAATAACTACCTCAAATGGGAAAATTAAGTGCTCCAACCAAAAGACAGAGAGGCTGAATGAGTAAGAAAATAAGACCCCTACCTATGCTGCCTACAAGAGACTCATTTCAGATTAAAAGACACACACAGACTAAAAGGAAGGGGATGAAAAA
>NW_011889270.1:60211-62657 GCF_000151845.1 Pteropus vampyrus | reverse complement strand
ATGAGTAAGAAAATAAGACCCCTACCTATGCTGCCTACAAGAGACTCATTTCAGATTAAAAGACACACACAGACTAAAAGGAAGGGGATGAAAAAAGATACTGCCTTGATGGACCTAGAGGGTATCGAGCTGAATGAAATGAGATAGATGAAGATAAATAGCGCATGATTCACGTACATGTGAATTCTACAAAACAAAACAAATAACAATAACAACAAAAGCAGTAATGAACTCACAGGTACAGAGAATATTTTGAGGGCTACTAGAAGGGAGGGGAGTTGGGAGGGACAAGAAAAAAAGGCAAAGAGATTAAGAGGTACAAATGGATAGTTGCAGAACAGACATGGAGATGTAGAGTGTAACATGGAGAAGATGGTTAATAATGTAATAAATATGTAAGGGGGAAGAAAGGTACTAGATTTAGTGGGGTGATCGCTTTGTGAGTTATGTGGATCTCTGATCACTAGGCTGTACAGCTGAAACTGGTATATTACTATATGCCAACTATAATTGAAAAAAAATAACTCACTGAATTGTACAATGTAAAAAAAATAATAATAATGAAGACGACTTGAATAAACACGTTTGGTACCTATACAATCTGAGTAAGCATTTAACTCAACCAGTAAGAGCAAAAGTGATCAGATACACTAAAGTTAGCCTTTGAGCCACAATTTTTCAGCATGGTGAAAAATACTATGTTTTGCTGTGATAATAAAGTGTCAATTAATCCGACAATATGAGTAGCTAAAAATCATTAAGAGAACTTTAACCATGTAGGCTGTAAAGGCTTCCAGTGGTAAAATAAACTCTGCATTATATTAAACAACAGACCAATGGAATGCATTATAGGGGAACTTTTATTTGCTTATATATCTTTCTCCCACTCCAGTAAAGTCAATTATTATAAGGTTCCAAAGTCCATCAATCTTCACACCTATAGACAATACTATCTGATGTCATTTGAATGCAAAAGTTTGGTTCTAATGAATAACACTCAGTGACTTCTTACAAAGTTCCAAGTACAATGCTAGGTGTTTGGGATCCAGAAGATAGGACAAAGATCTTGCTGCAAAGAATGTCACAGTATAAATACAAAAAATAAACATTAAAAAAATCACAGTGGATGCAAATCTAATAATAGAAGCATATGCAGAGTTCAGCCGTAACAAAGATGAAAATGAGTGTGGCATAATGGAGGAAACAATGTTTCACCAAAAACGTCAATAAAGTAAACATAAAAAGAACTACACAGATGTGCTGGGATTGAAAAGTACAATAACTAAAATAAAAATTCACCGGAGGGTCTCGATGACTGATTTGAGCTAACAAAATAAAGAGTAAGCATACCTGAAGAGAAACAGAAAGGGAAAAGAATGCAGAAAAACGAACAGAACCCCAAAGTTCCATGGAACACCATCGTGAGTAGTAACAAAGACTCCCAGAGGAGAGAAGAGGAGAGGAAAGAAAGGGGCAGAAAAGAGATCTGCAGAAATAATGGACACGAACTCCCCAAATCTGATGAAGAACATTCACCTACACATCCTAAAGGCTCAATGAACTTGAAGAAAGATAAACTCGGAGATCCACACCTAGGCACGTCGTAGTTACCACTGCAAGAATCTGGAAAGCGGCAAGAGGAAAGTAGGGCATCTCACAAAAGGATCCCCAATGAGGACAGCAGCTTCCGTCTCATCAGAAACAGTGGAGGCCAAAAGGCAGTGGGAAGATATATTCAACATGCTGAAAGAAAAAGACTTTCAACCAAGAATTCTCCACGAAGCTACCTTCAAAATAAAGAGTAAACTAAAATATTCTCAAATCAACAAAAAACTGAGAAAAACTGTCACTAGCAGAGCTGCTCAGTAAGACATGCTAAAGGGAGTCCCCTTCGGGCTGAAATGAGAGGACACTAAACAGTAACCTGAATCCACAGAAAGAAATAAAGAGCACCAGTTAAAGCAACCGCATAGGTAAATACGAAAAACAGCATTAATGTATTTTTCCTTCTGTAACTCTTTTCTCCTGATTTAAAGGACAAAGCACAAAGCAATTATTATAAAAATGTGCTCATGTGATTAAATAACGTATAAAGATGTATTTATATGACAATAACACGATGCTACATAGTTAAATCTTTTGTTTTGTAACTGTCAGGTCCTGTCATGAATCATTTAGCATGAAATGTTTATGGGTTTAAATCTTTTGACCCTAATTATGTTTGAATACATACATTTCCTAAAGTTAAACTTTACTCTCCTAGATTTTTTTAAAACTTTAACATTTACACAACCATATACACGAGTATCTTTATAGTGGAATATCGGTTTTCTAATACTGTATTAGCTATGGAAAATAATTTACGGTTAATGAAAGCCTGTGTAGGTTTTTCTTTTTTTTTTTTTTGTGTATATCTTACCCAAAATTTAGGCTTCTTCGAGCATTT
>NW_011889270.1:51096-60161 GCF_000151845.1 Pteropus vampyrus | reverse complement strand
TATCTTACCCAAAATTTAGGCTTCTTCGAGCATTTGATGTTACAGTTATTCTATCTGTTGATGGACTTGGAATCACATGACGTCCTGGAGACATCTTCTTTACTTCCCATGCTAGTGAAGTTGGTCTATCAATTCAAGACATACAGCAGATTAAATTGACATAGAAAAGGGAAGAAATCTAATTCTTTCTGTTGGTTCTTAGTGGGTGAAAACTTAGTCAGGTTGCCATCTTTCCCTAGAGCAGTGCGTACCTGCAAGTTCGCTCATTACCTGTAACCACTCAGAGACCACACAGCAACGTGACCTGCCCAAATAAAGGGGCCAGGGTGACAAGGACATGAGATTAGACTTAGGTGTTAAAAGCCTCCACATACCCAGCTAAAAACACCTTTAAAAAGCCACAGTGCTAATTCAGGATACTTGTGTCTGGTGTTAGAACTGGGATCGAGACAAATACAGTGGTGAGGGTTAAACGAAGAACACACGGGAAACTATGGTGTCTCCTCCTCCACCTCTCGATCACCCATAGACGTGAGAGCACAGACATGTCATGCATGCTCCTTGCTGGGGAAGCACCTCTCCTCCTTCCACACTGGCCCCACTGCTATCGGCACTGCTATCAGCTCCGCAATCTCCATTGAAACCTTTTCTCAAACTGAGGGCATAGGGGTGGAGCATCTTCTCCACCCCATGCCCTCAGTCAGACCTCGCCTCCTACTCTCCATTCAATCTAATAATTGTGACTTTTTTCTCTCATTAAAAAATGACATTGTTAAAAACAGGAAAATTCAGATAAAAGATCATCCAAATAAAAGTTTAAAGCTTCTGATGATTTACTGTCAAATCACTTTTCAGAAAGAGCGTAACAAATTATACTTCCACCAAATAAGTGCCCATTTCTCTTGAACCCTGCCAACAATTGTTATTTTGTTTTAAATATTTCACTGGCTTGTAAAAAAGACAGAATTGCCTGCAAAGTCTAAAATATTTACTATCTGGCACTTTACAGGAAAAGTTTGCTGACTCCTGTGCGAGAGAGTCAGTCTTGTCATGACTTCTTTTTTCCCCACAGGATTTTCAGTACAGGTGTTTCATTAAAAACAAAATTATTGGCCAGGTGGTTATTTGCTTTTTTGTTTTTCGAATTTTTATGTTTATTATCATTACTACTGAGGCTGTATTTTTTTAACAGCCACATGGCTCCTCTTCTTTGGGATTTGCAAATCAGTATCTTTTGCCCATTTTTCCCACTGGAATTTGCATCACTTGCTACTTGATTTGAAGTTGTTTACTACTACAGCTACTAGCATTCCTATTATGGCTACAAACCCTTTGGTATAGATGACATCACTTTTTTATTTTTTTTAATGCAGAAAGGCATATTTTCTTCCTATTAGATCCAGCCTGTCAATATTTTTCTTTGTGGTTCCTTTGTCTTACAAAATCCTTACACACAATAAGAATATATAAATATATTTTCTGCTCTAAACATGTACAATTTTAGCTTTCACATTTAAATCTCAAGTCTAGGTGAAATGAATTTTGATGCATGGTTTGAGGAACGTTACGCTGAATAATGCCGTCTACAGGGAATTTAAGGTTGTTCTATCTGGGAGCTGCCTCAGAAGGCAAAGAGGAGAAATACTGTGAACAGGTTCAGATAAGAAGAGATGCCTCCTGTACGTTTCTGAACCACGGGGCCAGAACAGGGATGGCTGCTGAGCTTGCGCTTGGCTTCAGAATCTTTCTCAGGACAATCCTCAACACAGCCACCACTAGCTGACTGGAGTTTGCAAACAAGAAACAAAACTCTAGTTACCTTTTCTTACCCACTGGTGGTTACATGATAGACCCTTTTTGGATACAAGAAACAGAAACTCAATCAAGTTAAATCAAAAAGGGAAAGGAAAAGAAAAGTTTATTGTAAGGATATAAACTGTACAAAGTCAAGCACATCCATGGGGGGTGGGGGAAGGACTAGTATCAGGGCTCGTGAGGGTTGGTCCTGGAAGAGATAGGCTTTAAGCAACACTCGAATTCTCAAAAATCATACAATTTCTTTCATCTCTGCTTCTCTTTTACAGCTATTCCATTTTCTTTGAACCTGCTCTCCTTGATTTACCTTTGCAAGGGCAATACAGCCATCAATGCCAAATCAGCATGATAATCTCTTAACCCGGTTCAACCCAGATGTACAAATGCACCCCACACACGCACAGACCAGATCTAATCCCCTATGATCAGGGGGTAAGGATGAAACTGCTTGGTATAAACGAAGACAACTCGGCCTAATACACCCAGGGACACTGGGTGAACCAGGCACCAAAAAACAGACTAAAATTTTTTACTGTGAGAAACAAAAATGTTAAAAGGATCAACATATCATAGTTTCCCTAGATTTGGCTTCCTGGCGATCAAGCCTTCTTAGATTTGTCTCTTGGAATCCCTTTACTCTCTTGGTTCCCCCACGGGGCCGACACGTTAAGATGGGACAAAAGATAAGTTCTCTACTGAATGGTTCCACTTACTGAGATCAGTCTCAGTAAAAGGTAAATCTAAGGAAAAGACGCATCCTGGTCCTGTCTTCTTTGGGTAAAAGGCATCACTGTACCTCCATGTGACCTGGCCCAGTTCAAAGGGATCAAGTTTCACTTATTTAAAAAACCCTTTTATGGCTCAAAATAAAATGTACAGTTACCATGATGTCTATGGAGCCCTACGTAATCTGGTCCCAGTCTGCCTGTCTGGGCTCACCTTACGCTCTTCCCCTCGTTCTCTTCACCCCAGCCCGGCCAGCTCTGAACTCCTGACTCCACGGTGTTCTCTTCCACCTCCTAGACATCACAATTCCATCACCTCCAATATGATTACTATTTTCTTCTCTGCCAAGCCAAGTCCTACTTGATATCTGTCTCACTTAAACAAAACTTCCTTGGAAAAGCCTTCCTGGACTCAGCAAATTGCCTTTTGTCATACTCCCGAAGCACACTGTATTTCTTTCTGACGGCGCCTAGCACATTGCTAAGTATGTGACATCAGTCTTTGCTGTGAATACACCGTGTTTTTATCACAACAGTCCTCGAGCCTGGCACAGAGCACTCAGAAGTTTTGCTCTGATTCCAAATGAAGATTTGTAAAGTAGCTTTGATCTCTCATTATTTCCCTAATTAAAAATCATCAATTTTCCTCATTGCCTACCACATTGAGAATACTATACCTTTCCCTACATTATTTTCATTTCACGCAGGCTCTGCACGTCTATGGCTGTCTTAATTCATTCCCTTCATCTGAAAGGCCAACCACTTGTTAAAATCCATCACACCCTTTAAACACTTCTTCTGTATCCTCCATGAATCCTTTCCTGGTCTACTCCCAAAAAAGAGATATGACCCTGTCTTTTTCTGAACACGTGCAATAGTTTTTTGAAGTAATAATTTCTATTATACCTCACCCTTAGACTACAAATTCATGAGAACAGTAAATGTATCATATTCGGCAGTTAAATTTCTGTACTTGATAAATGGCTTGCACTAGTAGGTACCAAGTATGTATCTGCTGATGCATTGAATGAGAAATGCAGTTCCCAACTTTTAGATTTCTACAAATTTCAAGTTAAGCTGAACTCAAGTCCCTGACAATTTCAGTGACTGCTTTAGAAAATGCTGGCTGCTATGAAGACCAGAGTTCATTACCTGCTTTGAGCATCTGTCTTCTCTAGCTTTTCCTGAAGCTGAATCCAGTCAATCAATGCTTTGAAATCTCTTACATAGTTATCCAGCATCATTAGTACCTCCTGATTGAAAACAAACAAGAAACATTAAATTCCATGCTGAGACTAAAAAGTTTCAAAAAGAACTTCAGAATGAAGGACTTCGGAAATAATTTTTGTAAGTTTTTGGTTTTTATTTTCCTTCTTAAATTAGTGAAACTGAGAAACTAAAGACCAAGAGATAGTACTGATATTTCTTCTCAAGACTTCCCAAATGACCATTCTTTTAACCTTTTTTATTGTGAAGCTTAAAGAAACAGAAAAGTGCACGAAAGGTAAACGTACAGATACAGTACTTCAAAGCAAAGATCCATGCAACCACCACCCAGGACAAAAAACATAACAATGCCAGTCTCTATAAGTTCCCTGTGGACGCCCCCCCCGCGCCCCCGGCCCCCCACCAGCACTGCTCCACCCCTCTGCAAGTAACCGTGCTTTAACCTCTAACAGTTTAATTTTGCCTGATTTGAAATTCATATAAATGAAATCATAGAGTATTATTACTTTTGACTTTTGTACATCTGTTTACTAGATTTATCCATACTGCAGAGTGTACCTGCAATTCATTTACTGTCGCTGTCCAAGGTCACTACTGAACAGTATTCTATTACATGAATGGTTATTTATCTGATCAACTGTAGATGAATACTCAGGTGATTTCCAAATTGCTGTTATGCATGTAGCTGTCCTCTGCAAATATGTATGCATTTCTCACGAGTATAAGCCTAAGAGTAAAACCGCTGAGTCACAGGGTAAGCGTATGCTCCGCGTTAGTACGTGATACTGAATGGTTTTCCAGAGGTTGTCACTCCCAACAGCAGTGCACGAGGGTTCTCTTTTCTCCACATTGCTTCCAACACTTTTTATTTCTTATCTTATTGGTAACAAACTCTAACCAGTGAGGTGGTATCTCACTGTAGTTTTGATTTGCATTTCCCTTATAACTAATGATCTTGTGCATTTTTTCATACATTTGCTGGCTATCTGTATGTCTTCCTTGGAAAAGTATCTGTTCAAGTCCTCTGCTCATTTTTTAATCAAACTGTTTTTTTTTTCTTGTTAAGTTGTATGAATTGTGCAATAGCCAAGACATGAAAACAATTCAAATGGCCTTCAAGAGATGACTGGCTAAAGAAGATGTGGTACCTATACACAATGGATTACTACTCAACCATAATAAGGTAAAATATTGCCATTTGCGACAACATGGATGGATCTTGACAGTATTACGCTAAATGAAATAAGATGGAAAAGGGCAAGACCATATGATTTCACCCATATATGGGATATAAAACAAAAATCAACAAACAAACAAACAAACAAATCACAGATACATAGATACAGACAACAGAATGGTGGTTACCAGGGAGAAAAAGGGTAGGGGGAGAACGAAGAGGGTAAAGAGTGTCGAATACGAGGTGATGGAAGGAGACCATCCTTTGTGTGGTGAGCACATAATGGAGTATGCAGATGTGGCATTATAAAGTGGAACACCTGAAATTTATGTAATATTATTAAACAATGTTACCCCAATAAATTTTAGAAAATGATCATGTTTTATAATTACTTTTCCATAACTCTTTGACTGACTTTCTAGTACAAGCGGTACTCAAAGACCTCAAAACCACTTTTCGGTTATAAACATTTAAAAAGATATTGCTACACTATGGAAATCAGGCCAAAGACAAATAATAAATGTACACCGAAGTACCAACCTCACTTCAGTCACAAAAGTCATATTCTACTTTAAAAGACTCCACTGAACAAAGAAGTACTGTTTATTTCCTTTCAAAGGTAATAATCACTGGTAATGATAGTGTTCTACAATCAGGAAAAGGAAAACTTAAACAATTTAGTTGGCTTCCTTTTCTCAATGCTACTAATATAATTCAAATTCTTTAATTAAATTCGCTCAACATAAATCAACTACATTAGAGCACAGAAAGATTTAATTCAGAATAATTTATTCCATAAGTTTTCTGAATTTTCCTTTTTGCTAGAAGAGGAGGGAGGAGGAGGAGGAGGAGGGAAAACAACCCTCTACAAGACTGAGCAGCTGTACTTCTGACACTAGCTGGCACAGAGAAGTTACATTTGGAGGCTTAAACAACCTATTTTAAGGAGTGTTTAGCTCAGCGTTATCAGGAATGATCAGAGTGGTACCGTGAAGCTGTAATCCGAGTCATGTTTTACGAACAAGGGAACGCAAACAAGACAAGCAGCTAGAGCAGGCTCACAGTCACTGATGCACATCTTTGTCCCCACAGCTATGAAGGCCATTTTGTCAAGCAGGATGAAACAGAACAAAAGTGGCTCTGAAAGTAATGTTATGGGCATTCAGATCACTCCATATAGACGTACAGCTAAAATTACCAATTAGTTTACCAATTGGCTGCAACAGATTTGATTGGTTTGTAATTAATTCTAGTTACTGGCGCGCAGAGCAGGATGGTTGGCGCCATCGCTTGTCCTCCTGACACACAACGCCAGAGCACAGACCCCTGGGCCCAGGATATTGATATAGCCCTCAGTTCAGCTGGAGGAAGGAGCACAGTGGTGAACTGCTGTGGCGATGAAGGGGTGGAAACATGCGTCACACGCGACGGCAGTGACCAGACTTACGAAAGACAGAGCTTTACCAAAAGTGATATAAGTTCTTTAAAGCATTTTTAAGAACAGCTTTTTTTTTTTTTAAACTACTAATAGAATAAGTAGTTCTAAAAGGGAAATCATCTGGAAGCCAAACAACAAGTGAACCACTCTCAATACTGTTAATAATATCAGTCAGTCATCCGCACATGTGATTTAAGCCCTACCTCAAGCTTCTGTGAGACAAGCTGAGAGGATGGCCGCCTCATTCACCGTGCACTCTCCAGAGGCAATATCCCCCAGCCCACCCTCGAGCCCACGCTATACGGAAGAAGGGGAAATGCAGTGGGGATGGTTAGAGTACAGTTTCGTTGGAATGTCAGCTCTTAGCAAGTCATGCAGTGAAGCAGCTGATGGCATAACAGTTACATCTTCAAACTTAAAAAATGAAGTATTTAGCCTCTTTTGATTTCCGAAGTGGGCTCTGGTCAACAATCCTGGCTGAAATAGGAAACGTACTTTTTACTCTTTACTATTTTTTATGTGAACTACATACCATAGGTATTATTAACTGCACTTTACATATGAGACAAAGAACTGAACTGTGGTTACATAACTAAGGCTAAAGCACAAAAATCACAAATAGGGATAAATCTTGCCAGTACATCTGCAAATCAAGTACTGAATCCATCAGAAAAATGAGGAGAAAAAACGGTTATGTATCTCACAAAGGTACTAATCAAATGAGATAACAAAGTGCTTGTATAAAAGAACAGGGGAAAAAAACGACCTCTAAGTATATATACACGGCATATGCTTTGACCAAATGCTACACTACCTGTAAGTCCTGGATGAGAAGAGTAGTAAAGCTGAGTATGAAAGTAACTTTTAAGCTCCCAGATTTTACTTTTCAGCATGAATCTCTGAGCATCCTGGCACAGTATAAAGAACAGAGAACACACCTCTACTCTGCTCACTTTGTCAACGTCTTCTCCATTTCATAACCTACAACCTGAACAACAAGTTTCTACTTCTGTTCAATTTTCACAACACTTCAGCAGACGAGTGACAGAGCCAGAAATAAAAGCCACACTGCCTTGTGGTCAAGTCGAGCTTCCTCGAATATACTACCACGAAGAAGGGGCATGTGTTTCTTCTGCTCATCATGGAGACAAGATTACAAATCGTCAAATTCATTTCTATGAAGTAGTACACATTTTAAAACCAAATCTGATTTCTTCGATCAATCTTCTGTTATTTTTCATCAAAAAATCAAAGAATCTGCTGATCTGACTGATCTCTAGAGCTGACCCAGAGGTTATCTAGGCCCACATGCTCGTTTTATAAGAAACTAAAACTCCAAATTAAGTCCAATAGTGTCTTCTACCACAACATACTGATTCATTAAACTCTAAGGATATGATTTTGCTTAAAAATAATTCTTTTTTTTAAAACACAAGAAGTTTTACATGCTGACAGTAACAATATTACTTGTGACAATCATAAATTTGCATTTCAATTACTATTCATTCTGAAACCAGCTGCCTGCCATCTCAACATGTAACTTTCCTTTCATCCTACATATATTTCAAAGGTTAAATAAGGAATTCCAGGGTTTTCAACACAGTTCACTGTAGAAATGGAGAAGCTACTTTTGTAATATTTCTAAAGATGTATCGCTCTGGTTTTTCTCAAAATAACTTTATTTAGTATAAAGTAATATAGAATATAATTTTTATTTACTAAAAGGCCGGGCGTTTAGTGAATTTTTAAAGACAGCTTATGCTGTGTATCTGTTTAATATCCTATTACAAACACATGGTTATCTAAAAATAGAAACACACCTTCCCATGACATTCCATTCCCACCCTGGATTGTTTATGGTTAGCCATCAATCTCACTTTTCCCTGACCAGAGTGAATTAGGAGAGTGATAAGTATCTCAACGAAAAGGGAGCGATGTCCAATTCGAGACATTAAACATGAAACCAAAGAATGTGAAATCTCACCAGTGCCACCTACAGGACCAATGGAGAATGTATATGAGAGATTTTTAAACGAATTGTGTGTGTGTGTGTGTGTGTGTGTGTGTGTGTGTGTGTGTGTCCACTCCTTTGATTTCTTATATATCAAGACAGGACTACATATTAAGAGAGCTTTCTACCAAACCTTACAACGAATATAAAAGTACATAATTAGGTAATGCGAACTCTTGAAAAATCAAAAGCAAGGAAAACCTGAAACACAGAAGCTGAGAGAACAGTGGTCTCAAGGGGTAGGGGAAAATAGGGAATGTTGATCAAAGAGTACAAACTTTCAGGTGTAAGGTGAGTAAGTTCTAGAGATCTAACATATAGCATGATGACTATAATTATTAATACATTACTATATACTGAGGTAAGTGATCAAGTAAGGTGTAGCAAAAATTGGAGACTGACTTCAAATGGATTACAAAGCCTCAAAGTAAACCTTACCTTACACTCCACCACACTCTGATCTGATTCACAAGTTACATAGATTTCATCTACTGCCCGGCGAAGATTGTCAAAAAGAAATGCCCAGTATCTAGCTCTAAGATCAATTTTCCGAGGATGCCTTGTTTTAGTCGGACTTTTATCAAAGTGTTTCTCTCCAGTTGTAGATGATGTTATTTTACAGTCTACTGAAGTATTCTGGTGAAGCAAAACAAAACATGAAAAAGATATTTA
>NW_011889270.1:43832-50471 GCF_000151845.1 Pteropus vampyrus | reverse complement strand
TAACTTTTAAGCTCCCAGATTTTACTTTTCAGCATGAATCTCTGAGCATCCTGGCACAGTATAAAGAACAGAGAACACACCTCTACTCTGCTCACTTTGTCAACGTCTTCTCCATTTCATAACCTACAACCTGAACAACAAGTTTCTACTTCTGTTCAATTTTCACAACACTTCAGCAGACGAGTGACAGAGCCAGAAATAAAAGCCACACTGCCTTGTGGTCAAGTCGAGCTTCCTCGAATATACTACCACGAAGAAGGGGCATGTGTTTCTTCTGCTCATCATGGAGACAAGATTACAAATCGTCAAATTCATTTCTATGAAGTAGTACACATTTTAAAACCAAATCTGATTTCTTCGATCAATCTTCTGTTATTTTTCATCAAAAAATCAAAGAATCTGCTGATCTGACTGATCTCTAGAGCTGACCCAGAGGTTATCTAGGCCCACATGCTCGTTTTATAAGAAACTAAAACTCCAAATTAAGTCCAATAGTGTCTTCTACCACAACATACTGATTCATTAAACTCTAAGGATATGATTTTGCTTAAAAATAATTCTTTTTTTTAAAACACAAGAAGTTTTACATGCTGACAGTAACAATATTACTTGTGACAATCATAAATTTGCATTTCAATTACTATTCATTCTGAAACCAGCTGCCTGCCATCTCAACATGTAACTTTCCTTTCATCCTACATATATTTCAAAGGTTAAATAAGGAATTCCAGGGTTTTCAACACAGTTCACTGTAGAAATGGAGAAGCTACTTTTGTAATATTTCTAAAGATGTATCGCTCTGGTTTTTCTCAAAATAACTTTATTTAGTATAAAGTAATATAGAATATAATTTTTATTTACTAAAAGGCCGGGCGTTTAGTGAATTTTTAAAGACAGCTTATGCTGTGTATCTGTTTAATATCCTATTACAAACACATGGTTATCTAAAAATAGAAACACACCTTCCCATGACATTCCATTCCCACCCTGGATTGTTTATGGTTAGCCATCAATCTCACTTTTCCCTGACCAGAGTGAATTAGGAGAGTGATAAGTATCTCAACGAAAAGGGAGCGATGTCCAATTCGAGACATTAAACATGAAACCAAAGAATGTGAAATCTCACCAGTGCCACCTACAGGACCAATGGAGAATGTATATGAGAGATTTTTAAACGAATTGTGTGTGTGTGTGTGTGTGTGTGTGTGTGTGTGTGTGTGTGTCCACTCCTTTGATTTCTTATATATCAAGACAGGACTACATATTAAGAGAGCTTTCTACCAAACCTTACAACGAATATAAAAGTACATAATTAGGTAATGCGAACTCTTGAAAAATCAAAAGCAAGGAAAACCTGAAACACAGAAGCTGAGAGAACAGTGGTCTCAAGGGGTAGGGGAAAATAGGGAATGTTGATCAAAGAGTACAAACTTTCAGGTGTAAGGTGAGTAAGTTCTAGAGATCTAACATATAGCATGATGACTATAATTATTAATACATTACTATATACTGAGGTAAGTGATCAAGTAAGGTGTAGCAAAAATTGGAGACTGACTTCAAATGGATTACAAAGCCTCAAAGTAAACCTTACCTTACACTCCACCACACTCTGATCTGATTCACAAGTTACATAGATTTCATCTACTGCCCGGCGAAGATTGTCAAAAAGAAATGCCCAGTATCTAGCTCTAAGATCAATTTTCCGAGGATGCCTTGTTTTAGTCGGACTTTTATCAAAGTGTTTCTCTCCAGTTGTAGATGATGTTATTTTACAGTCTACTGAAGTATTCTGGTGAAGCAAAACAAAACATGAAAAAGATATTTATTTAAATCCTCCAAGAATTGGATTCTTATGTAAAGCACATTTTTTCAACATAAATACTTTAAAACATGACATTCTTATTTTCAGCTTATATCATATCACACTGAATTCATCTAAACAGAGCTTGTCATCATAAACAGAAACAGCAGGTTTGCAAGCTTAATTTTTATTTCCGATCTGTCTTAATGTAGATTACAGTGACTTCGACTGTGAATGGGCCCTCAGTCAGAAAGGAGCACTAAGTGGCTTCTGACTCACTGAGGTACGTGTGCGGCACACTGACACACGTTTATGAATAATGAGCAGCAGTGTCAACACGTTGCAATTGCTTGCATATATCTTCATTTAGAAAATAACAAAGACTATAGTATATTCAGTTGCTGTATTTTATCTTAAATCACTTCTCTACTTAGAGTAAAAATTAACATATAAATGTGAAAGAACTGACTAGAAAAGAACACTGATGAAAAATAAAACAAGTACCAGCTGCAGAGCAGACTCACCAGACCAAGTGACTTTAGTGTTTATATAACCCATTCTTTCCTCAGAGTCACAGGCCAATTTTTGACAATAAAGATTATTTTCTATAGTTTTATAGACTTAACACAAAATCCTTCTACCAAAAACATAAGCATATAGTTTACGTAAAGACCTAAATTCAAAATGAAAACCTGAAGCTTCTTCCTAGAGTTACTTATCTCTCTTATGGCTACTTAAACTGATAAATAAATAAATAAATAAATGAATTAATTAGATAAATAAATACTAACTTTCTACTACATTTAGAACAACAAACAATCCCAGATTTTTTTGGGTTGTTTCATATGTGTATCTATCATTCCTGTTTCCTTGTTAGTCTTTTTCTTTTTCATAGAGGGTTATAGCCCCCTATTTTGTTTTAGGTTTTCGCCTTCAATATAATAGTAATTTCTATACTTCGTGAATCTCTTTTAGCCAATATTGTTTATAGAGAGCATCACAACCAAAAAGCAGGCAAACATGACATGCGCACACAAACGCGCACACACACAAACACACACACCTTAAAAGGTTGAAATCAAGCCGCACATCCTCCTTCTCCAGTCACATCCAGACTATAGTTGCCAGATGTAGCTAATAAATATTAGCAAATATTTTATCTGACAGTCATAGTCCAGGAACAAATTCTCTTCATTCAAAGCAATCATCAATAATCCACAAAACCATTGCCTCAACTGCTCTCCAAGTTCTTTCCAGCCCTCGCAGTAAATGGTTTAAGTATTACGGCGAATATCCCCTTCTTGGATTCAACCAAACTCAAAATCACATTCAACTAGCATCTGTCCCAAAGCCCAGCTTAATTCTGCTCATTACTTCCCTGATAACTATGACAGTAATAACAAATAATTTATACAAGATTATAGATCATAAATCGCCTTAACATAATCTTCCAACCCTCTTCACACCATTTTTAAAGTATGTATTATTAGCTCCATTTTACAGCTTAGCAAACTGAAGTTCAGAGGTTAGCAGATTTGTCCAAGATCATGTGGCCACAGGAGACCCTCTGCACAGAAGCCAAGAAGCATGAGTGTTGTATGGTACAGTAACTGTTTACTTTTGTAAGATACTGCCCGTCTTACAAAGCGGCTGCACCACGTGGCATTCCCACCACTGATGAATGAGGGTTCCCGAGACTCTACATCTTCACCAGCATTTGATGCCATCAGTGTTCCTGATTTTGGCCATTCCAATAGGTGTGTAGTGGTATCTCATTGTTGTCTTAATTTGCATTTCCCTGATGATATATGATGTGGACTATCTTTTCACCTGCTTATTTGCCATCAGTCTATCCTCTTCGATGAGGTGTCTGTTAAGGACTGGCCTGCTTTTCAATCAGGTTGTTTCTTTCCTGTTGAGTTTTAAAGAGTTCTTCGTACATTTTGGATAGCAGTCCTTTATCAGATGTGTCTTTTACAAATATTTTCTCCAAGTCTGTGGCTTATCTTCCTATTCTCTTGACATTCTCTCTTCTAGAACTGAAGTTTTTAATTTTAATGAAATCCAGTTTACCCATGATTTTTTTCACAGATCATACCTTTGGTGTTGTATCTAAAAAGTCATCGTCAGGAGTGACATCAGCATCATAGTGAGTGAGACAGTCCCTTTGTCTCTCTCTTTCAATCTATAACTAGTGGGAACTTCCTAAATCAACAAAGATTCCTCCGGTCCACACACCAGGACGCCGAGCGATCCACACATGTGCCCATCTGAAGGTGAGTGGATCGGGAGACACGGGGAGGCAAAACTGGCAGAATAGCAGGAATGGTGCCTGTGACCCTGGGACCTCCGCTGCAGTGGCTGAGTCCACAGTCCCAGCAAGTTCTGTAGCAGCAGCAAAGATGGGATCTGCCACTCTGGCCCCCTGTACCATGGCCTCAACAAAGGAAAAGAAGGGCAGCAGTGGCATCGGCACCGTGACTCTGGCTCCCACCCCCAGCTCCCACATTGGTATCCACAACCCCAAACCCCAGTCTGTGGTGGCAGCACATGCGAGCCTGAAAATGCCGGAAGCAGTCGAGGCACCAGCTACTCTGGCTCTCCCACCCACCCGCTGATGGCAGTGCGCAAGACCCAGAAGTCCCCAGATGCAGCAGCGGCACACACCATCCCGGTAGGAACACAGCAACCACAGGGACACCGGCAACAGCAAGGCACCAGCAACACCCCCAAGGCACGAGCAGCCACAAGGAGGGAACCTGTGATAACTCGGTCAGAGACTGTGGAGGTGAAGGGTAGAAAGTGTGGGCTATCATCAATCAGATATATAACCAGTCAGCTCAAGTAAGAGAAACCAAAAACCTGACCTATAGTGCCACCTACTGGAAATCAAAAGAAAGGCCTCTAACTATCAACCTGCTGAACCGTTACAACTAAAGTAAATAAAGCTTTATCCAATAAGAAAGGTGTTCGTTCACTGCTTCACACACCCTGGCTGGAGAAAGCTCATCGAGCACCATAAATAATCACAGTAACGCAGTATCACAAAAAGCAAATAGCGAGACTCCAGAAACCAAACTCAGAGTCACAACTGTGATCAGATTGTGATCAAATGATAGAAAATTCAAAATCACTATCATGAAGAAACTCAACAAAATATAAGAAAACTCATAAAGGCAGTGCAATGAGCTCAGGAATAAAATAAATGAGATTCTTCAATGAGATTGAAGAAGTGAATAAATGAGATGAAGAAAGCATTAGAAAGCATGGGAAATAGAACAGATCAAATGGAAGAAAAGACAGAAATCAAGGAATGATTAACATAAAAGAGGAGAACTAAGATTTTTTCTTTTAAACAAAAGAACTCTACAAGAACTATCTGCTTCCATTAGAAAAGGCAATACCAGGACAATGGGGATCCCAGAATGAGAAGAAGAGAACAGAGAGCCCATTTAAAGAATTAATAGGTGAAATAGAATATAAAGATGTCAAATGATAACACGTGCACCTGAAAATTATATGATTGTATTAACCACTGTTACCCCAACAAACTTAAGTTTAAAAAATAAATAAATAAAATAAAAAATAGGTGAGAACTTCCCAAACCTGGAGAAGGAGCTGGACGCACAAGTATAAAAGGCTAAAAGAAGAACGAGTTATCTCAATGCAAAAAGACCTTCTCCCAGACACGTTATACTAATACTGTCAAAAGACAACGATAAAGAAAGAATTCTAAAGGCAACCAGGGAAAAGACACAGTAACCTACAAAAGAACTCCCATCAGGCTAACATCAGATTTCCCAGCACAAACTCTACGGGCCAGGCGACAGTGGAATGACATATTCAGAAGACCAAAAGATGAAAACTGCCAAGAATAATTTCTGCAGCAAAGCTGTCTTTTAGATATGAAGAAGAAATAAAGGCTTTCCCAGACAAACCAAAGCTGAGGGAATTCACAAGACCTGGCTTACAAGAAATGTTGAAAGTAGCTCTGCATTCAGAAAAGGCAAGGCAAAAGTACACAAAAGTCTGACAAGGTGATAAATAGGGAGAATCTGAAAATTGCAACTCTATTACAGAATAGAGTGTTAAACAACTGTAGCATAAGGTTAAAGGAAAAAAGCATTTAAAATAGCTAGCGCTACTTCGATTTGGTAATGAACACAGACATAAAAAGAGATAATTTGTGATTAAAACATAAACGAGAAAAAAATAAACTTGTAAAGGCAAATGACGATAAGATGCTATCAGAAGAAAAAGGACTGCTTTAAAAGACATCTTATATAAACCTCATGGTTACGACAAAACAGAAATCTAGCCTAGAGACACAAAACAGAGAAAATAAAAGAAAGCATCACAGGAAACTACCAAAAATGTCCATCAGAAACACAAGAAAAAATAACGATGGACAAACAGAACAATCAAAACACAGAATGGCAGCAGTATGCCCTCATATCGCAATTACCTTAAATGTAAAAGGACTGAACTCACAACTCAAAAGGCACAGCAGCAGGATGGATTAAAAAAGAGATTCAACTATATACTGCCATCAGGGGTCTCATCTCAGCTTCAAAGACAAATATAGACTCTAAGTGAAGAGCTGTAGATGATGATACTCCAAGCAAATGGCATCCGTAGAAAGTATGTGTAGCCATATTTTTATCAGACAAAATAGACTTCAAGCCAAAAAAGGTAACAAGAGACAAATATAGACGATATGTAATGCTAAAGAAGACAATTCATCAAGAATATGTAATATTTACTAATATATATATGCATCCAACTTAAAAGCACCGAAATATATAAAATACTTATTAACAGATCTAAAGGGAGAAATT
>NW_011889270.1:31238-43782 GCF_000151845.1 Pteropus vampyrus | reverse complement strand
AATTACCTTAAATGTAAAAGGACTGAACTCACAACTCAAAAGGCACAGCAGCAGGATGGATTAAAAAAGAGATTCAACTATATACTGCCATCAGGGGTCTCACTCAGCTTCAAAGACAAATATAGACTCTAAGTGAAGAGCTGTAGATGATGATACTCCAAGCAAATGGCATCCGTAGAAAGTATGTGTAGCCATATTTTTATCAGACAAAATAGACTTCAAGCCAAAAAAGGTAACAAGAGACAAATATAGACGATATGTAATGCTAAAGAAGACAATTCATCAAGAATATGTAATATTTACTAATATATATATGCATCCAACTTAAAAGCTCCGAAATATATAAAATACTTATTAACAGATCTAAAGGGAGAAATTGATAGTACCACAATAGGAGATTTTAGTGCCCCACTTACACCAATGAATAGATCATAAAGACAGGAAGGCAAGAAGCAAACATCGGCCTTAAATGATACATTAGACCAGATGGACTTATCAGATGTATTCAAAACATTCCATCCAAAAGCAAATGAATACACACACTTCGCAAGTGCATGTGGATAGGCCACATGCTGGGACACAAAGCAAGTCTCCATAAATTTAAGACTGCAATGATATCGACCATCTTTACCGACCACGACAGCATAGAACTAGAAATCAACTACAAGAAGAAAGATGGAAAAATCACAAATATGTGGAAATTAAAAAACATGCTACTGAAGAGCCAATGGGTCAACGAAGAAATCAAAGGAGAAATAAAGAAATATATGGAGATAAATGAAAATGAAAATAGAAAACCCATATCTATGGGATGCCGCAAAAGCAGTATTATGAGGAAAGTTTGTAACAACACAGGCCTACCTCAAGAAGAAAGAAAAGTCTCAAAAAATCTAACCTTACACCTAGAGAAACTAGGAAAAAGAACAAAGCCCAAAGTCAAAAGAAGGAATAGTAAAAATCAGAGCAAATAAATGAAATAGACAAAAAAGACGAAAGAAAAGAGAATAAAAGGACAAGAGAAAAAATAGTTCTTTAAAAAGATAAAATTAACAATTCTTTCGCTAGACTCACTAAGGAACAAAAAAAGGATAGACTCAAATAAACAAAATCAGAAAAGAAAGAGAAGTCAGTCACAAGTGATACCACAGAAATACAAAGGATAATAAGAAAACATTACAAAAGACTATATGTTAGCAAATCGGACAACCTAGAAGTAGTAAATTCTTAGAATTATATAACCTTCCTAGACTGAATCACGATGTAAGAGAAAATCTAGTAAGGAAAATGAAATAATAACCAAAACTCCAGGACCAGATGGCTTCTCTGGTGAATTCCACCAAATATTAAAAGACTTAACACCTCGGTTTCCCCATTTGTAAATGAAAATAAGAATAATGCCTACGTCAATGGATTACGGAGCAGCAAATAAATTAGTATTTGTAAAATATTTAGTACAAGCTAGGCACATAGCACTGTATAAATGTTAAAGAATGTTACATTAAAGCTATACATGAAAGTAAAATATACAATATTCAAATCCTGAAAAAGTAGATTTTATAATTGGAATTAAAACTCAGTAAGTAGAGTCTAAGGCCATGCCACCGTGAACATGCCCGATTCTGAAGCTAAGCAGGGTCAGGTCTGGTTAGTACTTGGATGAGAGACCACTTAGGAATACCAGGTGCTGTAGGAGTTAAAAAAAAAAAAAAGTCAAGTAGAAAATTGTATATATTATACCTGTTTAGTAGTCTTATGAGTGCCTTGAATTGTCCTCTTTGATTTTCCACCAGTTTGACATTTAGATTTTCCTTCAATGCAAGAATAGATAAATATACAGATCAACAAATATGTAATATAAAATCGCACTACACAAATCATTCAGGCATATTAATACATAATCTCCTTCCGGAGACCACAGAACAGTACAATCTATACATGGTCAATATGAACTATGGATATAATAAAAAATCAGATTTCCAAGCAACTGCTTTCACTGAACAGCTTTCTCAGAACAGGATTAATCAACTTCTTAGAGGAGTCAGATATTCTATTTGAAAACAAGGTCAAGTTAGTGATACTTCTCAACATACGTATACAGGTCTGTAAAATACTTATTTAAATTTCAATTTTATTTCAAAAATAAAATTAAGAATATATTTTCACTATATAAAACTCAGTATTTTCTGTTTTGATTAATTAATCTGATTTATGCAATACACAGTTTCATTTGAAAAGGGAGGTTTTCAGTTCTTCGTACTTTTGCAGTTAGATATACATTTCTCACTTGCTCTGTTTTATAAAAAGACACTAACTCCTGTTTTATAATCACTATTCTTGAGAGCAATTCAAAACAGGAGTAGAATTCTATTACCTACAACAAAGTAACTTCCCTTTTCGGCAAACTAATTTGGGGCCGGGAGCCCTGAAGCAGTACAAATACAGTGACACCTACCCACAGTTTACCTGCACACAAGTGGGCCTGCCCACTGTTTGATCAGCATGAAGAGCTCTATACTCACCTACACAACCCTTTATTCACCCTCTCACTAAAGAAAACAATGTACCAGCAGGCTTTTGAGAATTTTTAGAATGTCCAATAGAATAACCAGCTTAGAACAAGTAGCAGAGGAAACAAATAAAACAAAGAACAGATGAGAACTTTTAAAAATTGAATTATTATCCTCAGAAATATCTGAGTATATATTGTAGCCAAAAAACAAGTAGCTGTTTTTCAATAAAAGCAAAAGATTTTTCTATAATTAGCAGATTCAGCAATATAAAATAATCTTTATCAAAAATTATGGAGTTAACATTCTTCCTTTATCATTAGCATATTCAGAAAGTTCTAATTCTCTGTGTTTATAGTTCCATTATTGTGCAATAAATATAAATGAAGCCTTAAAATTGTACTGGCCAATGTTTTACATATTTATATGCGAAATTAAGTTATAGACATGATTCACTACTGCTATTTTTCTGCTTTTTATGTGGTTTTAATAGAAGCGACTTAAATAAAAACATCTTCAGATTATTTTGTGCTCTGAGTAACTCATGGAAAATGGAAAATAAATTTTCACAAAACATTCTTAATACATAATAACCGTAAACATTTTTAGGGTTTATGTTGTTACTTTTGTAGTAAATAATGTTAATATTTTTTTATCAAAGAAATAAATAGTAAGCTCCTTATGAAAATTTTAGCTAGTTAGAAGCTAAATTTAAAAAGATAATTTAATTTCCCCTCTACTGCAAAGTTTTTCTGATTCAAAATAATGCTTTCTAAAAATAGCTAGAAAGACTGACAAAGAAAAGCTACCCAGGGAGAAGTAGTCCCAACAGATATTTTTAAATACTATAATGCCTCCATAATTAAAACTAGTGTGGCACTCACACATGAATTAAATAGAAAGACTAGTGAAAAAGAATGTAAATACATACGGAAATTCAAAGATGGCATCTCAAATAACTGGGGCAACTTGTTACCCATATGGAAAAAGATTAGATCAGATCCACACCTCACACTATATGTTAAGAATAAACTATAAATGAATCAGGTATAAATGTAAAAAGAGAAAGTAAATGATATAAAATTTAAAAAAAAATTACAATGTTTTTAAAAATGTAAACATAAAGTAAATAAGAATAAAACACAGGTAAAAACTCTTGTACAGCTTGAAACATCCTGACGTGTGGGGATGGTCTCAAAGTCCAAAGAACACGTCAAAAGGAAACAGGAGGCAGCTTAACAGGTCTCCCACTAGACAAACCTAGACCAATCTAAGCATCAATACAGAGTGATGGCTTGTAACTCATTAAATAAAAAACCAGGAGTCCATACAAATTTAAATACTTACTCTAAATTATATATAGAAAGGAGAAAAGGGAAAGCCCCTTCTTACATTAGAATGTCAACTGAGAAATAAAGAAACAATGTGGTTAGCAAACCACCATCTTGAAACCACCAGAGCACGAAATAACTTATTCTGCTAAGAATTATTAATTCGCCCAAGAGTCCTAGTTACAAACAGTTTTCAGACTATCTACCCTTTAGATCTAAATATAACCTTCCAATTTCCAACAAAATGAAACTTATTTGTAATACGTACCATCATCCTCTTTGTTTTCCAGTGGAACACTCCAAGCTATTAGATTTCTTGCTGTACGACCCTCCTCTGCGACTATTCTCCTCACTTTGTCATGACTATTAGAGCGCTGGAATGAAGCCTGTGTACAGAAAACAGAGTACTTACTAGATTATGAGATTAGTCAACATGTAAAATATATTTGGTAAACAAATTCGTTATTTCTCATATTTCTCAGAAAGAAAACATTTAAGACTAATTTGGGATTGGAAAGGTGGTTAAACAGAGAAAAGGAAGTCACAGATCTTTTTTAGTTCTAAAAAGGCTGAATTTTACAATTTAAAAATCAACAATTTAAAGAATATATATAATCTAAGGTTAGAAAAAGTTTCCTGATGCGTACAAACACTGCTGGTACCCCCTGCAGCTCCACCTCTTACATATCATCAGGTCAAGGCATGGAAGAGATCGGTTTTAACAAACATGCTACACATTCCCCCTGAAAACTCTCTGCGGCATAAAATGCTTTCAAGAACCCTATTTTTCCCCTAGAGATAATGTTAAAGTAAATTTCCACTCAGCTGTAAATTTCCACTGCATAATTTTATCTCCAAGTAATTGGGATCTAAACAATAATTCCTCTGACATGTTTAAACAGCAAATTTTAAAACTCAAACTACTGCACACAATGAGTGTACGTATATGAATAGGTGTGTGTGCATATATACACGAGCACGTGTATAATTTCTTGCTTACTCTAGCCCCAACCAGTGGAAAGCAACACTAGCCTACAGGTGCAAGCCCACCAAGACCCTGGGCAGTGGCAGCCAGGTCCAGTAATGTAAAGGAAAATAACTCTCCACTAATGAAAGCTATATGAAAACAGCCTGTTTTTATAAGCCAAATATCTACGAAAAGAAAGGGGCTCTAAAGCATCCCTATCAGCAGGAGGACGTCAGCTCTTCGCCTAACCCTTCGTTCTTTGTGGGCAATCTGCCTCTTTCTGAAAAAAGTTCACTACTGGGCCTAGACCCAAATCTCAGTTCAATTAATGGGTGCCTTCATCCTCTCCGAGTTCTTGCCAGCCTGGTCTGTGTAGCATTCCTCGGAGTTTTAGACAACAATACGTTTACTGGGCAATTACTATGTGCGAAGCACTGTGGCAGACACTGAGGAGAATACAAAGAAACATGAGGCCTAAAGGAGTTAACAAGCCAAATGAGCGAACCAAACATGTGGAAGAGCAAAAACTAATATATGCATTAATCGGTGTAACGGCTAGTCTCCAAAGATACCCCTTCCACTCAAAAAACCACGCCTGCTAGTATTCATACCCTTGTGTCACCCTTGAATCTGGCGCTGTGACTTGCTTTTTGACCAATGAAAGTGAAAGTAACACTGCATAACTTCTGAGATTATGTCTTAGGAGACCAGTTCAAAAGAAGCTTTGGAGTCTCCACCCGGGTCTCTTCCAATGCTCCCTCTTGGGATATTCACTCCTGCAATGCCGTCATCAGGCCAAGAGAAGCCCAAGCCACCAGTAGAGAGACCGGGTAAGGCAGCATTCTGGTTGACAGCCCCAGGTGAACGTCCAGCTGCCAGACACCATCCACTAAGCCACCATGGATGTTCCAGCCGAGTCGAGCCCCAGATGACTGCTGCCATCCCAGCACCCCAGGCACGGCATGAAAACCACCAATCAACCCACAGAATCATGAGAAATGACAGGAACTATATTTATGCACTCACCCACAATACACACATCTACATTTTTGTATCTATCTGCACAGGGATATTAAAAACCATGAGTTAATACTAAAACCTCTGGTATCAATCCCACACCATTTTAGCCTTCCCCTTTTCTTAACTATAATTTTTTTGTCCAACAGTAAGAAACTTAGCTCTCATTAGGGAAACTATATTTACTTATCTGTTGGATTCTAATATACAAAGTAGTTTCGGAATTCTGTTGTGGATGATCATATGCATTCCTCATTTACTTTCAGGTTTCCGGCCACTTTCTTTAGAGTCACAATTGGCAGATAAGCAGTGCTTTACTATACCTTGCCCAGGAGAGCTGTTTAAAAATAACAGAAATCAACAAGAAAAACTATGCAGCTATACCAAGGAATGGAGATTGCTAATGTTCTAGAGTACATTGCTAAGTAGAAGAAAACCAAGGTATGAAACTATAATATCTGTGGGTTCAAGAAAGAATGATGAAAATATACATAATATACATATGCATATGTGCATATGTATCTTCTCTTTGAAAATATGAGCAATAAAGGATAAAGCAAAAACTAGTAAAAATGATTACCCACATACCAATTAGGATGGCTACGATCAAAAAAAAAAAAAAAAGTGTTGGCAAGGAAAAGGAAGGAGGCAAATCACAGACCCTGTGCTAGGAAACCTGAGAGGAAAACATGTAATTTTGTTTTAGAATGGACAGCCCGAATCTCTCGAAGGAGGTATCTAGGCAGACTGGGTTCCCCTATAAACTGCATTCCCTCCTCTTCCTGAGTAACTCATGGAAAATGGATAGCTTAAGAAGATACTTAGAACGGCCTGAAAAACTTGAGTTAGAAAAGTGTGAGGGAGGGGGACCTCTCTGTCCAGGCTCTCTGGGGAGTTTCACCACATCGGCCCCTATCCCAGATCCAGAGACTGTGCTGGCCCAACCTCCACACTGCTTGCTCCAGGGAGAGTATGGCTCTGTTAAGAGCTGGCTAGGCCCTGGGTAGGAAAACAAGTCAAGCTGTTAGCATGGATTGATTTTTAATTTTTAAGATTAAAAAACATAAAAGAAGCTGGCTTCTGTTTGTATTCCTACCCTAGATCCCACAAATGGTAGGAGCCGGTCTGGGGCTCGCAGGTTGAATACACATTTACAGTCGTTCACTGTGTTTCTGTGCTTTGTAACAAATGTGCTCCACGGAATATCTCTTAACAAATACTACATCAAAAAAGATTATAAATCGAACATAGATGGAAGAAAGGAAATAAAGAGGGAGGCCAAAAAAAAAAACTAAGGTTAGTGTTTAAGATAGTTCGATCACTTACCATCATTCTTTAATTATCTTCTATGCTCATTTACCACATAAACCCATGGGGTGTGACTCCTATAATAAAATATACATGTACTATTAGTCATAACATTGTCAGGAAATCATATCTATTCATAAAAGATACAAATCCCATTCTCACAAGTTTCTCATCAAATTAAGTAAAAAATAAAATTGTTCCTCTATGTGGCCTGTTAATGTTTTAAATACTCCAACTCTCCAAATAAAATTAAATGGAAGAGAAACAGTGTTAATTACATGAACAGTCCATGTTACCCCCACCCAGAGGCTTAAAACTCTTTTTACTACCATCTATAAACAGACACACACAGACACACACACTTTATGTCCTGACTCAGTTCACACACATTTAACTGAAATGAAAGTTTTACATGAGAGGACTCTGATATTTCCTTCTCTATTCTACTTTTTAAATATTTTTTAATGCTGCTTTCGCTGAATCGATTCACTAACAAATCCCAACCCATTATATAAAATCCTGTGTAACTTCTCCTTAGGAACTTTCAAAAACTGAGATTTTTGTCAGAATATCTTAATTACCAATGACATAAGGCTCTACACAGAAGAGACTCTACTTTTCAGGTAAATTACTTAATGTGGTCAAATCTTTACTCAAAGAAATTCAAAACTAGATAGAACACATGGTTCATGGAAATTGCTAGAAAGAATGGCCTAACCCCGTGAGAAGAGCTAATGAACAAAGAAAAGCAGGCAGCAATCGGAACCAAACCTGCTTGGATGAGAGCTGAGGTCATGTATGTTTGGTCAAGTGAATTTGCTCCCTTTAAATGCAGCACCTCAAACGAAAACATAAGTCCAAAAAAGACTCATACAAATACTCACGGCAGTAGTATTCATAATAGCCAAAAAGTGGAAACCACTCAAATGTCCATCAACTGATATATTAAAACAGTGGGATATTCAGAAAATGAAATATTATCCAGCCTTAAAAAGGAAGAAAGTGCTTGTAGACGCTACAACATGGATAAATCTTCTGCTAAGTGAAAGAAGCCAGTTACAAAAGGCCACGTGTAGCATAATTACATTTATACATAGTGTCCAGAATGGGCAATCCAGAGAGTCAGAAAATAGATCATTGGTTGTCTAGGACTAGGGAGTCGGAAGAAAACAGGAATGACAGCTAATAGTACAGGTTTCTTTGGGGGGATGATGAAAATGTTCTAAAACTCATTATGGTGATGATTGTACAACTCTGAATACACTAAAAACCTAATTTGTAAATGGATGAACTGTATGATATGCGAATTGCATCTCAGTAAAGCCGTTATGTTGTTTAAATGCAGTCCCTCTGTTCGCAGCTCTCCAATGCCTCTCCATCTCCCTCAGAGTAAAGGCCAAAGTCCCTGCAGTAACCTAACCACACCTTAAACTTTCCAGCTCCCCATACCTCTCTGACCGCACATCCTATTCCTGTCCACCTTCATGTTCGTCCCTTCCAGCCACACTGGCCTCTTTATGTCCCCAATATACCAGACACACTCCTACCTCAAGGCTGTATACCTGCTGAACCCCATCTGAGATACTCCATCTTTGCTCACACGGTGTGGTCAGTAAGGCCTTCCCTAGCACTCTTAGTAACTGCAACCCATTTCTCCTGACTCCCAGCACCGGCACTCCCTACCCCACTTCTCTTCCAGGGCACTTATCACCTTATCTTACGTAGTCAACGTATTGTCCCATCTCTCACAACGAGAATGTAAGCTCCATGATGTTTGCTGGTTTTATTACCGCTATAGTTCAGAGCATAGAACGGTACTCGGCAATGGGTAGGCATGAAGTAAATACGAATGAATGAAGCCCATGCTAAAGAATCTTTGCTTGCCATGTTCCTTCTATCTCACCCTGCACATATTCAAAGCCTACGAATTCAAGGCCAGTACAAAAGTCATCTTCGCAAAGCCTACTCTGACATCCCCAATGGACAGAGATCTTCATCGGAACTCCCAGACCGCTTCATCTATATTATTTACCTCAAAAAAGTGAGGGAAAGCATGATATAGTAGAAAGACTATGTGGAGGCATCGGAGTCAACCAAATCACTACACGACCTTGAGAAGTCATTTATCCTCTCTGAGAACTAGTATTCTCATCTATAGAAATGAAAGCTAGGGATTTAGCCAACAAATAAAAACATATTTTCCACACAGAGACCTATATACAAATGTTCAAAGCAGCTTTATAATATCCCAAAACTTAAATCAACCAAAGAGATACGTGAATTGTGGTATATCCGAGTAATAGAATAGAAAGCAACAGAAAGGAATGAACTGATACACACAACAAAATGGATCAATATCACACATTATACTCAGAAAGAGAAACTAAACGCAAAACAATACACACTGAATGATTCCATTTATATGATGTTTAGGACATGCAAAACTAATCTTAGGTGAGAAATATCAAAAGAGGGTTGCCGTGGTTGGAAGGGAAGGACTCAGAAGGGTTCAAGGGAACTTTCTGTGAAATGGAAATTTTCTACATCAGGACTGTGGTAGTAGTTCATGGCTATGTACAAATATGTCAATACTTACTGAACTGTCCACTTAAAAAGTGGGTGCGTTTTTTTGTATGAAAATTACACCTCAATAAAACCGATTTAAAGAAAAGGGCACATAGCCTTGGAAAAAAATGAAGGCTACTCCTAACTTATAAGGTCGTCAGAAGGCTTAGATGAGAAACATATATGCTGGAATCAACATGGCACAGTGGGAAAGCGTACACCGATGCAGGATTGAATCTCAATTTAGCCAATTATTATAGTCATCAGTTACTCAACCTTGAACAAATAACTTAATCCCTCAGAAATTCAGTTTTCTCTTTTGTAAAGAGAATAACATCTACAGTACAGAGTGAAATGAAAGCATACTAGAGTTTTGACCAGTTACTACCATATGACACATAATGGACACCGAAATAACTTTTATAAATAGCATATAAAACCCAGAACATAGTAATTTATTATCTATTTTTCCTATGTTCTCAAAGTATATAATGGACTTAGTAGTTTAAGAAGTTACTTAAAAGTAGTGATTATTTTAGCAAAGCTTCGTGAAATCTTTTTTTTAAATTTTATTTATGCCTACAGCACCTGGTCTTCCTAGGCGGTCTCCCATCCAAGAACTAACCAGGCCTGACCCTGGGGCACAAACCCAGGAATTTCTGCGTGTAAAGCAGACGTGCTAAGCGCTACACTATGGAACCACGTTCAGCTTCATGAAATCTTTAGTGTTTCATGTCACATAGGAAAAAATCTTTTTATAAATCATTTCCTCCTAATCATTTTTTGAGGTTGGTTCCACCAATGGACTGCAGACTTTTTCTGTTTATATTCCATAAGATCTACTGTCAAAATGAAACAAGTTTGTGAAAAAGGTTTAGCATCCCAGCATAAAACTGGAAACAGATTTTTAGTAACGACTTACTTTGTTACATAAGCCATTTGCAGTTCTCACTACTACAATTTCAGAAATGCCAATTTCACAGTTCATATCAGATTGTACCACTAGAGAATTGTTTGACTTCCCACTAAATACGAAATACCACCACTTTCTAAGGGTTTAAAGAATGTCCACGTGACTCCCAAAACATTTTTGCTTCTACTTGAAAATTAGATTGGATTGTGGTTGGTTATGAGATTGAAAGAAATAACAGAATCTCAAGCCCCTTCATCTTATCTTTAAAACATTCATGTAAAGTAGTTAAATGAAGGTATTAATAAAGTCAATATCAAATCGACCTTTTAGTGATTCTTAAATGTCTGAGGCACTAGGATAAACATTTTTAAAATCTCTGTTGAAAACACTATATCCTTCGGACCGCAGGCACCAAAGTTATTTATAAATGCATCTGTACAGTAACATTGATTATGCATCCATGCATAATCCAGCAGGTGGACAACCATAGAAAATTAAAAATTATAGTTTAAGAGAGAGTGAAGAAAGAAGGAAAGGAGTGTGAATTTGTCAAGGACATAATACAGGCCAGGAGCAGTACCGAATGCTTACAGACACCTCGTTTACTTACTATCCACAAATTTATGAGGATCATATTTCCCTATTGTACAGATGAGGAAACTAAACCCCAGAAAAATGAAGTAATCTGCCAAAGGACAAGTAATGGAGCTGGGATTCAAACTCAGACCAGTCTGCTTTCAAAGCCATCATATCACACTTCCTCCCATAAAGACGACACTCCAAATCACATTAAAGATTAGCTCTTTAAGTAAAATATTAATTTTTCACTGGATATTATTCGGATCATTACAATATGTGGCAATCTGCACCCAACACATTTTTAGGAAAAGTCATAGTTAACATAAAAAAATACAAGGGCCAGAGCACCAACATACACCAGAGCGGATTAATGGTCAAACTATCTACCTTAGGTCTGAAAGCTGAATCCCAGATCTACCGTTTACCAGCCTGGTACCTGGTACAAGTAATAACTTCATTAAATCTCAGTTTCTCCATTCATAAAAAGAGCATAACCTCCTCCTCTATCCGCCTACTGCAGATTGTTTATGAGCATGGCATAGCAAAAGTCGGTGAAATCAAAATGTAAATCATATATACATGGAATTCCTATTCAGTAAGATGGCTACACTGAACAGCTATTTTCACGGAGAGTAACTTGGCGCACACAGAATGAGGAATACGGACGACCTCTGCAGCAAGCCGCACCGTCTAGGCGGAGCCACGTGACAGCAGCAGGCGCCGCTCGAGGGCGTTTGCCGCCTGTTTTCTAACCATCCTGTCACTCCCGGCGCGGAACGGCGTGAATGAAGCGCAAGGTGCGAGGCCTCGGTTCACCGTGTACGGAAGACGCCATCCCGGCCCCGCCTCCCGGACAGGTGTCGGGCAAGCGCGGCAAACCCCTCTGAGAACGAGCGGATGAAGCCAGCACCTGTCAGGTAAGGGCCAGCAGGGCGGCTCCTCCGCAAACTCCTTGCAATTTGGACATTCCAAAAACGTCGGGCGACTCGCGCCGCCGGGGCCGCCTCCGGGAGGGGTGCGGTGACCCCCGCCCCCACACCCTGACAGCGCTTGCCCACCTCGCCCCCGTCCTCCTCAGGGGACCGCCGGGCCCGCGCGGGCGGCCGCGGCTCCCCTCCCCCAGCAGCGACTCCCGCCCCTCTCCGCCCACACTCCCAAGCGAAGAAAGGGGGTGAAGGAGCGTACCCCGCCGCCATTTTGTCCCCGGGGCCCCCACAAGGCATTCTGCCGGCCGACGTCCCCGCCCCGGCCGGCCCGTTCTGCGCGACGCGCGCCCCTCGCGGACACTCACCCCGGCGGCCCTGCGCAGCTCGGGCAGTCCCCAGCGTCTCGTCGGGAAAGGGGCGGGGCGACCGCC
>NW_011889270.1:14353-30688 GCF_000151845.1 Pteropus vampyrus | reverse complement strand
CGCGAGTAAGCGCGGGCTCCTTACCCTCTCCTGTCGCGTTTCCCACAACGGCTGGGAAGTCGTGGAAGCCGATGGAGTCTACCTCACAATTAGAGCGTGAGCTTGGTGAGGACTGTCAACCAAAGGTCCTGTCACCCACTCAGTGACAACAGGCGTCACCAATTTAGGGTGAGGTGAGAGAGACTTTACAGCTTGTGGCCACCCAGGTGAGGCGGCCTTGCGTCCCAGCTCCAGCTGGGACTCCACAGCCGCGCACGGCAACACAGTGCCGCTAAATTGAGGCAGAGGTGAAGCCGCCTTCCCCGATTGGCCCAATCCCATGCAAATAGCTCATTGGTCAGGTCGGGAGCCACTCCGATTGCTCGAGATGCGGGTGAGGCTATAGCTAGCCGCACACCTCTGATTGGATGCGGAGTCTCCGTCCTAGTGGTCAAATTACCATCCTAGGCGCTCTCTTATTAGGGTCCACAGAGCTGGCAGGAGGAGCACGATGCAAGGGCCTTGGCAGCGCTGTCTGTGGCTTTTCAGTGAAATGTGGCCTGCCCGAGGGACCTCTGCAAACAGTGGCGGCTAGATTCTGCTTATGAATTTGAGCCCAATTAGCCACAAGGAGTCCTTTTCGGCAGTTACATGCTTCTCAGAGTCGACAAGACAGAAGAAGCACGTTTTTGCCTATGTTCTTGATCCTTTCCCCTCGTGCCTTCTTAGAAAACTTGCTCTTTCCGTCATTTATTTAGCAAATGTTTTTTGACCACTTACCACATACCAGATGCTATTCTATATGCTTGGAGTAGGTCGATAAACTAGATAAAAATTCCTGCCTTCTTGGAGCAAGGTGGAGACAGACAATAAGGAACATAAATAAATTTCATGGTGCTAACGTGATAAGCAATACAGTAAACCGAATGAGTAGGATCAGGAGGATGTAGTAGGAAACACACAGTAATTTCATAAATTAGGAGCCTTATCTTCATCAATTATCTCATCTCCTCTCCCTTTCATTCCCGTGAGCATTAAACAATCTCAAGTCTCTCCCATCTTGAAATCTCCCACCAGACCCACCAAACTCCATTTCAACCTCTGCTTGCTTTCTCCTTTTTTCAATCTGCTCTTCACTAGCTACATTTCTCCAATTATCTAAACAAGTATGTCTCCAATTCCTCAACTACTAACGTCTAGTAACTCATGTCGTTATTGCGCTCTGATTTCTGCCCCACTACCACATGGAAACTATTCTTTCCAAAGTCACTCAGGATCTCCCCAGTGCAGATCCTGTGAACATCATAATTAGGACCCAAGTTAATTTCTCTGGATTGGTTGACATATCGTCTACCTGGAAACACTCTCTTTCCTTGCCTTCTATTTTTACTCTCTTGATCTCACTTCTCCATCTCCAATCATTCCCTCTCCATCTCTTTTGAAGCTGCTTCTTATTTCTCCTATCCCTTAAGTGTCGATATGCCTCAGGGAGAGGTGCAAACCCTCTCTTTTCCCACTGGGCACACTCTCTCTGGTGATTGCTTCCTTTTACATAACCTTAGATAGCACCTTTGTGCTCTAAATTTCCCAATATATATCTCCAGCCCTGATTTCTGTTTGGAGCTCCAGATCCAAATGGTTATCTCCACCTTAATCTCTCAAAAATAGAAAACATTTATTATCTTTCTTATATACATATATAACAATTTTATTGAGACATAATTTACATACTATACAATTCACCCACTTAAGAGTGCACAATCTTTTTTTTAGTATATTCGTAGAGTTGGGCAACCACCACTGCAATTAACTTTAGACATTTTCATCAACCCAAAAAGAAACACTTTACTCATTAACAGTCACTTGCCCATTTCCCCTCAACCATAAGCAATGACTAATTTATTTACTTTACATATATATTTGCCTATTCTGGACATTTTATGTAAAGGGAATCGTGCAGTATGTGGTACACACATACCTCAGAAATATTGCAGGTTCAGTTGGAGAATACCACAATAAATCAAGTCATAATCTTTTCACCAATAGAGGGTTTGCCTTCAATTTGTAAAAAACGCATCTGTGAAGCACAATAAAATGAGGTATTCCTGTATTTTGTGACTGGTTACTTTCACCTAGCATAACGTTTTCAAGATACAGCCATATTGTAACACGTATCAATACTTCAATCCCACGTATCAATACTTCAATCCTTTTTTTCAGAATAATATTTCATTGTATGGATAGAAAACAATTTATTTACCCATTCGCCAGTCAAAGGTTATCTCCACTTTTTGGCTATTATGAATAAGGAGATGAACATTCATGTACATGTTTTTTTCTGAATATATGTTTTTGTTTCTCTTAGGTATATACCTAGGAGTCAAATTGCTGGATCATATAGTAACTTCATGTTTACCTTTTTGAGGAACTGCCAGACTGTTTACAAAACCTGCTACACCCTTCTACATTCCCACAAACAGTGTATGAAGGTTCCGATTTCTCTGCATCCTCACCAACACTTGTTATTATGTCTTTTTTATTACCGTCATCTTAATTGGTGTGAAGTGGTATCTCATTGCAGTATCCTATAGCAATTAAGACTCTGACTAAACCTCTCTATACTCCACTTTCCTCATCTGTGAGCAACAAGATATACCTCAATGAGGTTTTTCTTTAGTATTAAATAAATCGATTTTTAGAAAGCACTTAGAATAGTTTAGCATATATTTAGATTTCAAATTGTACCAGCCATAATGTTTATCGTATCATCTAACCTCACGACAAATATATATAGTAGTACTCTTCTATCACTGTCCTTTTTCTTTCAGCTGTCCCATCCTTTCCCATCCCTTGACTTCTAACACTTCTAACTACTGGTCCCTCCAGAATGCCCTTGCTCCTCTTTATCTCCTGGCAAACTCCAACGCACCTCTAGGACCTGCCTCAGATATCCCTTCCTGCACCGCTGAAGCAAGCTTGGCTTCTCCTTCCGCTGGACTTCCAAAGCACTTTGTACAAATTCTGAGGGTTAGATTCCTTTAAAAATAAAGAAGAAGACATCACTCAAATAAAAAATGGGGCTTCCTATAAGACTCCAACTGAAATGCAGAGGACTTCAGAACCAGGAAGCCACTCTGAGGTGGCTTCCCTGGCCGCTCTGCTCTCTCCGCTTTTAGAGTGGTAGAGGAGAAGCCATCTCCAGTGACTAATACGTGTCCTCCACAACTCTAGTTAAAACTGGGAACACTTCTTTCCATTGTTCCCTGGAGGATTTGCTCCCGTTTTACTTGAATGCCATTATCGCCTTCTGTCAAGTGGAAAACAGAATTCTAAGAATCCATGGCAGGTGATACTGTAATTGCTTAAATCTGTATCTGTGATTGCTTGAAATAAAATGCCAGATGAAGGTAAGGAAATTGGAAATTTGGAGCTGCGGTATTCTACCAGACATTAGTACAAGGACTGGGGAGTAGGCTGACAACTTCACAAGCATTAGGCAGCTTATGAGTATGAAAATGCTAAACTCAGGGCTTCAAACTCTCGGCTCAAGGAATGGCAAGAGAATCAGAAAGCTTCTATAGCACCCTAGGGAATGCCTTATTTCTTAGGGACTAAAGACAGACCAGGGCCGAGGATCACAACCAAATTTATTTGTGCAAGTTGCTACAGTAAAGTAGAACTGAATACACAGTCTTTCTAAGTCACTGAATTAAAGTTAGGACATTGATTGGAAAGTAGTGGACCCCGAGACCTAGGATGGGGACATATGAGGTTACCTTAGACTAGCCACTATATTCCTGAGCCTCCTCTCCTAAGGCCCCTGACCTTCCCTTGTTTAAACAGTCTGTATGCAGCAGTTACTTTGCAAAGAGATGTCTATTCTCCCCAAATCTTCTCCACCACCTCTCATCACCTCTAAAACCAAGTTTTAGAGTCCAACCCAATTTTAGAGTCAAATCCAAGGGCCCAGGAGAGGCTTGTAAGGTCTATTTCAGAAAGAAAATACTTATACACTGAAACGATTGCAATACCTTGTATATTTACATCAGCAGTAACCTGGAAAACTTTATGGGAGTAGATTTTAAGCATGTTATATCAGGAAAGATAGAATATAATGATGAGCCAGGCTATATTTAAATATGGTTGTCTTTACCTGAGATTCTGTTTTTAATGTGCTAGATTGAGCAGCTATAAGCATCTCTAATGGTTTGTTTGGTTGGTTTGGTGAAACTAGGATTCGATAGTGGCCTAATTCAATGATGCTTACATGCCAGAACTTCACTCACTTAAGGTAGATAAAGGAATGTAAATGGACTTACACCAAAGGGTTGAGCCACAGGGGGTCATATATGAAAGGGTCAAGGAGATGGGAATGTTGGAGTGGATTTATTATGTGTAACCTGCTCACCCTCCTCTTGACTGTTTCCTAGAAGGGCCAAGAGACACTAAGGCACTGAGAAAACATTAGAGAAACATAAGCATCCTTGAAATCTCAGCAATGGCTGAACTCTCTAGACCAAGATGACTGAAATGGCTTTTCCTATTTCAATGGGAATGTTGGCAGAGTGGCAGAGGCCATGGGTTAACACTTAGCTATCAGAGACTAGGGGGCATGATTACCATAATGGACAGCAGCGGCAGAGTGGCAATCAGAATGTCTTGACGCTTGGAGATCTGCGTGGCGCTAACTTGATGACAAGCTCCCTAGGAATGAAATAGATGGCCGACCTAAAGTACTACAACTGTGAAAACTGTAGATCATTCCTTACCAAGGCAAAAGCATAATTGCAGGTGCTTTCAGATGGTTAGAATAGAGTTTAACTGTATTTTCAAATAAAATTATCTGCTACAAATGTCTTGGCTTTACTCTATAGAACCCAAGTAGTCTGCACTGTGACTCGCCCACTGAAACTTGCTAGGTGAATATGTGGGTAATTATAAATAAATATTGGTTTATGAAATAATGATGACAATATCTTACAGAGTCTATGGTATAAAAGAATTCTAATACACACTAACAGTAGCAGTAAGGCATGTGGTGGGTAGTAAAATTAATTAAAGGGTTCTAAGGCCCTCGTACTGTTCAGAAGGTGGTAAAAGCCCTAATTTATATCAGAGACATTTTCATAAATCAAAAATGCATATCATAATCTCTTCAGTAATACTAAAAGAACAGTATAGTTATAAAAGAATTTATAATTATCAAGCAAATAGAAGAAAAACAGAATATTAAAAAGTAATTTTAAAAAGGCAAGAAAAGAGAGAAAAAGGAACATAGTCTGTATTGGACAGACAGAAAAGAAATAGTAAGATGATGGGTTTAAAAACCAAATCTCTCATTCACTAAATCGAATAAAAATGGAATAAATACTCTAATGAGAAAAGTTTTAAGACTAAATGTGAAACTTCACTGTATGCTGCTTTCAAGAAATACACCATAAATACAATGCAGAGAGAATGAAAGTAAATGAATAGAAAAAAATGTATAGCTGCAAACATCAATCGAAAGAACCCTGATGCAGCTATGCTAACGTCAGACAAGATCGCTTTTAGAATGAAAGTCTTTACTAAAGGTTAAGATAACTTTTCAAAGATACATAGCAGGTGAGTTGTGGAGACTGAATATCCAAAGTTGATGTGCCTGCGTTCTTTCATAGCACCATACTACTCCCCAGCAGGGAACGGGGCATATGACTAGCAGTTTTAAACGCTGTATGATGACATCTACGCAAACACCATTTTGCCAAGAACAGGCAAAACTAATATGCTACTGTTAAAGGTTTTCGTAGATACCTGGTAAGCTGGCTATTCCTTCTGTGCAGTCATCTTTCGCTTTTCTACCCGCGTGGCGTAAGCTGACATTTACTGAACATGTTACCTTATGATAGCTGCTTCTCTACACGCATTATATAATTTAATTTTCACAACAACTCTTTCAGGTAGCCTAACTGATACGCCCGTTTTATGAGTGAGCAAACAGGTAGGTCTTCCAGGGCTAAGTAACTTGGCCAAGGTCACAGAACTGCAAGTTGCGAAATTGAGATACAAACCTCTCGCTTCAGTACCTGCCTTTGTCCCGCTCTGGGGAAATAAATCAGTATCGACTCATTGACACTGAGAAACGATACTGTCGCTTGGTTCTTCAGGGCAGACTGGTCGAGGCACCGCGCTGCGTTCGCCCAAGCCCGCCTTTCTCACGGAGGGAAGCCCGGGCGCGCGCCCGGAGCGGCGAGGGCTTCGCGCAGGCACCCGGCGGACCCGCGCGGGCGGGGCGGAGCCGTGTTTCTCCGAGGGCACCACCGCCCCGCCCACTCCGGCGCCGCGCGGCCCAATCAGCGGCGCGGCCTGGCGCCCCGCCCCTCCGACGGTCTTTAATAAGCGCGGCCCGGCGCGCGGCGGCGCGCAGCCGTCGCCCGGGTCTCAGCGCGCGGGACCCGCGCACGGCGCCGTCGCCCCTCCGCGCTGCGTGCCCCCCACGTACGCCGCGCCGCCGCCGCAGCGCCGCCGCCAGCCCGAGCCCCGCCTGTCCCCGCCTCGCCACCCTGTTCGTGGCGGCCGGCGCGATGCGGCTGGGCCCGAAGCCCGCGGTGCTCGGGCTGCAGATCTTGTGCGCCTCGGCGGCTGGCGCCGGCGACGCCGAGGAGCTGCACTACGCGCAGGGCGAGCACCGCACCGACTACGACCGCGAGGCGCTGCTGGGCGGCCAGGTGAGGCGGCCGGGCCGGGGCTGCGCGGCGGCGTCACCCCCGCGGCCGCCGCGCGCTTTGTCCGGGGACAAAGAGGGGCGGCAGGCGACGCTGGGGAGGCCTGACCGTGGGGGCCGGGCGGGACTTCGCTCGTTCTCTAGTTCCTACAAACCTGAGGAAATGCGGTGGCCCAGGATGCGGTCCCCTCTGCCCTCCCGGAACGAGGCAGGATAGCTGAGGGTGTGTATAGGGCCGGGGTCTTGGAGAGCAGGTGCGGGTCATCCCAAAACACCTCGGTAAGGGAGGCTTCTGGTAGCCCCGTTTCTCTACATCGTTTTGCCCCACTGATAGTAATGCTTGACCCCTGTGTATCGCTTGCCCTCCAAAGGAAGAAGTCGATGAATATGTCAAACTCACCCCCGAAGAGCAACACAAAAGACTGAAGTCAATCATAAAGAAAATTGACTTGGATTCAGATGGCTTCCTCACCGAAAGTAAGGACATCCCGCACGAGTAACAATGGAGAAATCCCTTTGTAGGAGACAGAAACACACACATTTAAGCACGTTTGACTCTAATACCCACTAAAATGGGTCCATCTCTGATTACACTAGAAAGCACACAGAACAAGTTGATTTGGAAGACTGTATGGTACCTGACTTTAAGGGCCTACATATGATCAAATATTTAATAGTAAACTTTTTAAAAAATTGAAAGGAACTTAGTCCAAATATTCCTCTTACAGATAGGAAAACAAAAATTTGAGAGAGGGTAAATGTCCCCTTAGGGCACAACTGAAGTGTGAACCCATGTTTCTGCTCACTGCTCCATTCTGTATTCTGTTACGCCATGATGAGCTCTTAAACTAGAAGAAACCCTCATTCTTGAGGACCCTTCAGGGAATTTTGCTAATTTGCGTTATAAGGGTCAGGAGTGGACTTAGATTCTTGAGAGACAGCAGATGTCAGTGAAAGGAGTTTGGGTTTTAAAGCAGGGACCCTGCTGCTCGTTCGCTGTGAGTTCTCAATTCCAAACCTCCATTTTCTGAATGGTAAAATAGTGATTGTAATTGCCTTGTGTTGAAGAACAATGTATATAGTAATTGTTTAGTATGTAGTTGCTCTGATTACTATTCTGCCCTGATTTAAAGTTACCGGAGAGACAGACAGCGTCTTCTATTCATCTGACCTCCCCCAAACAATAGAGGAGTACTACTCTTTAAACCAAATGGTATACCCCGTCTATACTTGCAAATATTCATGCCCCCTCTTTCTGTAACACAGTATAGAATAGAATTTTTTAAAGTTGATGCGAAAGTGGACATTTGAGATTTAGAAACCTTCCTTCTATGTCTTCAAGGTACCAAGTTAAGACAGACAGCCGTTGCAAGAAGGTCATAAATCATAATCGCTACGCACAATTTTGTTAAAGTTTCCTTCGGATGTTTTATGTCATGGTTAAAGGGAGTATGCTATAACAGTGTTTCTCAAGCTTCAGTCACTTGAATATCATTTCACAGTCTAGGCCATATCTACATACCATCTATTATTTCCTCGTATAATGTGTTTCACTCCAACTCAATGTAAATTTATTTTAAATGAAATTTTATATTTCATAAAGGAAAGATTTTTTTCTAATACATATTAAAATCAGAAGGTAGTTATTCAGAGATTTGTACTTCCTGAGAAAACTGAGATAGCAAAGGTACCTGCAGTTTTATGGATAATCTTTTTAAAAAGTCAAGTGCTATTTTGACCTATTGGTAATTCATTTAATAAATACTTAATAAGCCATGAGTTTCCTAGGCATTTGGAGTGCCTTGGCGAACAAAATATACACAAACTGCACTCAAAGAGCTTGCATTCTATTCAAATCACATATTGTAATATTCTTTGACTCCAAACAGCTTTTCCCACCTCCTATTCTTGTTTCTATGGGGACAACTGAGCCAGTTCTCGTCCATTATTTGCAAACATTGAAGCCTTTTTTTTTTTCCTTTTAAAGATGGTTTAGAAATCCTCACTCTGGGTGTAAGAGAATCACTGTTATATTTACTGTGTTCTGGAAAATTCTCACAGGTGAGCTCAGTTCATGGATTCAAATGTCTTTTAAACATTACGCAATGCAAGAAGCGAAACAGCAATTTGTTGAGTATGATAAAAACAGCGATGGTAGTGTGTCGTGGGATGAATACAACATTCAGATGTACGATCGTGTGATTGACTTTGATGAAAACACAGCTCTGGATGATGCAGAAGAGGAGTCTTTTAGGCAGGTGAGTACATGTGTACAAGCTGTTCCTTTTGATCATACCAATTCACTTTACCTGCCTACTCGGATGAGCACAAAAGAGCCTGAGGTTGTAGACTGGATTGCCTTGTTCTCTAGGTAGTCACTGTCCCACTTCAGTGGTCATCTTGATGGTTTCATTTCTAGCTGGGTTTAGGACTCTTATTTTGGACTGCCTGCATTATCCTGGCATCTGTTTTTCTCAGGAATATCACTTGTCCTCATTTCCAGAGTTGCATTTTAGAGTATTTTGTATCTCAACATTTATTTTATATCTCAAAATGTATCTCAAAATTTCATTTTCTATGTTATTGAACAGTTTTATATCATATTTACTAAGAAGACCATAGGAGGCCCATTCTCCTTTAAAAAAAAATAATTAATTATGGTAAAATACACATAACATAAAATTTACCGTTTTAACCATTTTTGAGTGTGCAGCTCAGTGGCGTTGAGTTTATTTTACGTTGTTGTGCAGCCGATCTCCAGAGCTCTTCATCCTGCAAAACAAACTCAGCCAGTTAAACAACTCCCCATCTTCCCTCTCCCATCCCCTGACAATCACCATTTCACGTTCTGTCTCTGATTTTGACTACTCTAGGGACCTCACGTAAGTGGAAGCACACAATGTTTGTCCTTTTTTTTGACTAGCTTATTTCACTTCATGTCCTCAAGGTTCATCCATGTTTTAACGTGTGTCACAGTTTCCTTTTTAAGACTGGATAATACGCCATTGTATGTATGTACCACATCTTGTTTATCCATTCATCTGTAAATGGAGACACTTAGGTTGCTTCAATGTTTTTGCTATTGTGAATAACGCTGCTGTGAACATAGGTGTACAAATATCTCCTCGAGCCCCTGCTCCCAATTCTTTTAGGTATGTACCCGTAAGTGTAGTTGGAATTGGTAGACCATATAGTAATGCTATTTTTTATTTGTTGAGGAACTCCAGTACTGTCTTCCATGGCTGTCGCACCATTTAAAGTAACTCATAATCGAAGATTCAGTATCACTGTGAGTTCTCTTGTGTCTCACGGTTTAATTTATTTAAACATACCCTTCTTAGCGGATCTGAGGAAGACATTATTTAGGAAAGACTTTTTGCTTAGTAATTAGTAAGCACTTTTTTCTTGATAAATTGCTATTTCACGTACCTTTTGTATTTCAAAATTCCTTTTTTTTTTTTAAGATAGTTTTTTATATATGGGTAGAAAAAAGTCAAGCCAAACACCTGTTGCAAACTGTTATGTCCCAAAATATTAGTCACGGGTGCTTTGAAAACATTTGAGCCTCTTCCAGTCCCTTAACTTACCCCGTTATTAGTACCTGCCTTTTCATTTTTATTGCGGCTATATTTCATCACTGAACATGTCACTTACTTTAGAGTCGTATCGGCCACTTGACTCTAGAGGTCATCACCAGCTCAAAGTTGGTTGTTTATCTGCTCATGATAGCGTATATGCCACCAGAGTGCAGGTAAGGGCTCTGGCCTTGGAGCGAGCCAGTCCACCTGCTGTACATCCAGCTGCACCACGAACAGTTATGCTGCTCGGGGCAAGTCATGTCACCTCCTCACGCTTCTGTCTCCTCATCCCTAAAAATGGGGTGATAACAGTATGGAGAAATGGTAATAACCAGCAGCGGTTGGACTGGTAAGCAGTTTTGTATTGATTAAAAGAATATCGTTGAAGAAAGCACATGTGATTTGTATAGGTTTTTATTTAATATTTATATAATCTGCTTATAAAAATTGTTGAGGCATTAGTTAACTGTATCAGCTTTAGGTTAGTTAGGATTCAGTTTACAGGGGAAAATGTATCTTTTCGTTTTTCTCTTTTTTTTCTCTTTATTTGGGTCTTCATCTTACAGCAGACTGAAGAGTGTGTGAATCAGTCTTTTCACTTCTTAGTGCCTAAAAGAAAATAGATGATGATAATGAGATTTGAGGTGGCTATCTACTCGGTATGCTCCTTTGCTTAAAAGGATCGTTCGAATTTGAGACTTCTAAAACCAAACGATGGTATGATATTATTACTTCCTTGCCAAAGAGCAACAGAGAAGTTAAATACAGCATTAAAATCTTACTATAACTAGATTCTAGTTGTGTCCCTTTTTTTCCTCTTTCTCTTGGCACCCAAAAGATTTAGTTACTATCCCGTCAAAATATAAGAAATGTGTCTGTGTGGTTTTGTTAATCCATATTCTCGAGAGGAGCTGATGTAGTAGATGATGGTGTTGAGAAGAAAATCTTCACTTTGAAGAGATCCATGACTCATAGTATAAACTACTGGTAAACATCTTTTTCCTGTAAAAAGATGTCGGGTCCTAGTGCAGCATCCCTCACCTGCGTGCTCTTGTGTGTTGACTGTAGGCTGTACATTTTAAGAACAAATTAGATGGCTTGTAATAGCCTACAGGAATTGATGGGTCCCAAAAACGAACATTTCTCGGTGGGTGTCCTGTTGGTTGTTCTTTGACAACGCAGAAATGTGTGTCTACATGAAGTGCTAATCATACTATATTAGAATTTGATGTAATTCCCTAAAAGTGGAATAATGCTCTAAAAGTAGATATGGGGTATAAAAATGAATTCATAAACAGCTGTAGTATTCTCCAAAATAAAGAATCAAAGATGAAGAATGAAATCAGTCTTAAAAGTTATAAGGTAAACATTATACTATAAATAAAAAAATTCATAAAAAGTAATTGGCTATCCAAATAAATTTTTTACATAGAAACCTATTAAAAACAAATCATTTTGATACCTGAATTTTATCTTATTTTTAATGTTAACATATATAATATAGAGATAACCAGGAATAATGACCCTCTCAGGCTGTGAAATACCTGAAAAAGCATTTCTTTATGATGAACAAGTACAGGCAGCACCTGGAAGCAGAGTAAGTAAAGTTTGGGGACCTACCTGGCAAAAGGTAGTCGCTCTAATTTCTAAAGCCAGCTGCTGAATGTGCGTGTATTTATTTCTGTGAGATGTAATCTTACAGGGGACTAATCAGAATTTTTAAGGCCTAGACTTCTGTCTGGTATCACAAATCATATATTTTCTCATATAAATTCATCAGCATACCAAAACATGGCAGTTTTGTTCTTCAGGAGTTTCTGTTGCGATATGAAACGAAATAATGAGTAGTTTCTGTCTGTCTACTGTTGTATGTAACATATATCCTCCACTGGAAAACAAATTTTTTATACAGAAGAAAAGAGTGTTGAGCTTTTATGAAACTGACAGTTTTGTTGGTTATCTTTTATTTTTGTTATCTTTTAGAAATGAGTTGCTGTTAAATTGTGTTCTTCAAGTGACCATGAATAAAACTGCTTCCAAAAATCACATTATTTCAATTTATTTCAAAAATCTGAGAAATGTGAACCAGAAAGCTACTTTCTTTCTCTCTCTCTCTTTTTTTTTAAAGAAATTTAGTTTCTTGAAAGAGATCCTTCATAGGCAAATTTGGCCAAATTCACCTCCCTCCGCTGAAACATGGACCTTTTTGCTCCAAATTGAAGGGTTCTTTCATAAGGAAATCTAAGCACTTAGTATTTTGAATAGGAGTTTATTCAAAAAGAACTTAATTGGCTCTAGGAAGTAGTCTTGTTTGTCTATTTTTCCCATGTTAAACCTGAACATAAAATGAAAATTATGTGGTCTAGTTATTTAAAACATTATGAAACATTAAATTAAAAGCAGTACTTTGGAAACAAGTTTTTTTTTTTTTTTTTCCTTTTCTGTCAGAATTCAGTAAGATAACTAACTGGCCCGTGGAATCTGAATATTTAAAACATGAATTCTTTTGGGGAAGAAGCAAGCCTCTCTGTAAATCGGTCATCGTAAAAGAATTGATTTTGTAAATAAGTGCTACTACCTAAACGCTATTATTCTAGAACACTGTTGAAGACAGCATTTCTTTTCGACAGTGAAACACGTAAATTAAAAGCTTCTAAAATATTTGAAATTGTGCTGTTTAAAAATGTGCAGTTTAATAGACACCAGTTTACAGAAAAGGAAGTTGTTCCCAGAAATTCTCAAAATAGAATTTAAGCAGAACTGGTAATACTGCACTGTTGACTTCCAAGGCTCTGGATTACAGAATTACCTTTGAGAGATTAATTAAACGCAGCCTTATCTCTCATAGCTACTACTTGATTTACTACTTGAGCATACTTTTTAAAAAAGGAAGATGGCCTTGAGAAAACAGACATGAGTGTGTTCATTTAACATCAAAATAGGCCCATTTCTGCTTTTCAGTGTGTTTATATCTGAACATACAGAGTTAGCACTATAAAAAGCCTACTAAGGACAGACTTCCAGATAGTACGTATGTATACCACAAGTGTTCTTATGAGAGGACTGTTTTTCTGAAACTTGCTTATATGTAATGTTTTTAAACAGTTTTATTCATAACAACATCTACTCTGCCGTCTTGATCTGAAGGAAAGCTTAGTATATTTTTGAACAATCACTTCGAAGACAAGAAACAATTTTAAAATGGCATAGCAAGAATTCATACATAGTGTGAATTTATTGCTATTTGGGGATTCAAAAAATATTGAGCTTTAATGTTAAAGAAGATAGTGTGAACTACCTTAGAAAGGGCAGAAGGTATCCAAGTTCAACATATTTTAGCTGTATCTGACATGCTTTCAATAAATTACTTAATCTCGATTTTTCTATTAATGGTAATTTATAACATTTATTAAATACTTAATACTTAATGTTTACTAATTATTTGATTGTTCTCATACGAGTTGCTTAATATTTTATTTATTTTAGATTATTCAATTAAACTAAAGCCAAAACAGTTTACTCGTTTCTTCTACCCCACCCTCTGGCGACCATCAGTCTGTTCTTTATATCTATTTGCTTAGTGTTTGTTTGGTTGGAATATTTTTCAAGTTTCATACATAAGAGAGATCATACAGTATTTGTCTTTGTCTGACTTGTCTCTCTTAGCTTAATGTCCTGGAGATTCGTGCATGTTGTTAGGAATGGCAAGATTTCATTCTTTTTTTTTTTTCTTTTTGGCTGAATAACATTTTATTGTATATCCATACCGCAGTTTTTCTAATGCATTGAGCCATCAGTAGACATTTGGGTCATTTCTATATCTTGGCTATGGTGAATAATGCTGCATTGGACATAGGGATGCATAGATCTTTTGGAGTTCTTGCTTTTGTTTTCCTCAGATAAATACCCAGAAGTGGAATTGCTGAATCCTATTATAGTTCCGTTTTACATTTCAAAGAAGCTCCATACTATTTTCCATAGTGGCTGCACGAATTTACGTCCCACCAACAGTGCACGAGGGTTCCCTTCTTTCCACATCCTCACCAACACTTGCTTTTCTTTGATAGTAACCATTCTAACAGGTGTGGGTAGTATGTCACTGCGATTTTGATTTGCATTTCCCTGATGATCAACGAGGTTTAGCATCTTTCCGTGTATCTATTGGCCATCTGTTATGTCCTCTTTTGAATAATGTCTATACAGATGTTCTGCCCATTTTCAATCAGATTCGTTTTTTGCTATTGAGTTGTATGAGCTCTTTATGTATTTTAGATTTTATCCCCTTGTTAGATATACGATTTGCAAATATTCTCTCCCATTCAATAGGTTGCCTTTCGTTTTGTTGATGATTTCCTTTGCTGTACGGAAGCTTTTCAGTTTGATATAGTCTTACTGGTTTATTTTTGCTTTTGTTGCTTTTGCCTTTGGTGTCAGATTGTCCCAGTTTTATCCCTGAGGAAACCAGGGAGGTTGGGCAATTTGCCTTGAGCAGCACAGCCGGTGAGTGGCACAGCTGGGATTCAGGTCGGAGCGTCTCCGACTCCAGAGCCCGTCTCCGTACTGCTTCTAATACATGTCTGTTATTCACCCAGACAACCTTCAAAGGAGCGATGTGAAGATAAAGCAATATTTAAAAATGTACTTTGGATTTCAGATAGTTCGCATTTTTCAAAGTATTGTTTATGATGTTATATTATGGATGAGACCTTTAAACATGTTCAATATTTCATTTCCAAAGCTTCACTTAAAGGACAAGAAGCGATTTGAAAAAGCTAACCAATATTTAGATCCTGGTCTGAATCTTGAAGAATTTATTGCATTTGAGCATCCTGAAGAAGTTGATTATATGACGGTAAGGAAGAAAAATTCTAAGGGAATTATTGAGTGACCAAAACTTTAAAACTGTTTTCACTAAGTCATTAAAATGAATTGTATAGTAACCGGAATTTTAAGAGGGAGGAAGATCCAGAGTTCCCCCCGGTTAAGATGAGGGGTAGGGAGGAGGGTTTCTGGGGGTGCGGGATGCTTATTGGGAGGGAGAAGGTAAAGGGCTGAGTTTTCTTTATCTCACTGTGTGTGTGTGACCATCAGTCTTCCCTTGGGTGCTTTTTTTTTTTTCTTAAGCTCTCCTTCCAGTGTCTTCCTTGTCCTATTATAGCTTCCAGACTGTCCTCTGGTTTTTCAGTGTTAGTAGCATTGAAACTTTCTTTTTCATTTACACCATCAATTTTTTAGTCTTGGAAAACGTGTCATGCTTGGATCCCTTATCAGGGGGTGGGGTACAGATACAGCTGCCGATGACTGAATGCTGTTCCACCTCGTGGACGTAAAGAGCCCCCTCATCTTCCTGGAGGACGTGAAAAAAGTCCCAGCTCTTAGCAGTTTGTCGCACTCTAGGTTTAACTCAGAAAACGCTGACTGAGGCCGTGCTTGTTGAAAGAAGGAACTGTCATATTAGAGAATAAAGATGAATGCGACAGAATACCTTTAAAAACTAGACCAAACATTGGTGTTGAGGTCTGTTGCCTGGCATCGGCGTCCAGCACTGTGGCTTTGTGCTCTGGGTGTTTCAGGCAGGGCAGATGTGGTTTTTTTGTTTAATGGGTCATAGTTAGAGGCTGCTGCTTTGACAAGGCGGCACATACGTTTTTCCACGTAGCTCAGTGCCGAGACACCACAATCAGTTCCACTTCTCTCGCCCTTGTGAGGCTTCCGACTTCTCACTTGGCACAAAATACCTGACCTAGTTTAAGAACGTTGCTGGGCACAATCTGGTTAAGTGCCAAAATTCAGTTCAGACAAGCTAATTGAGCCCTGTCAGGTCAGACAGAGGAGGATGGGTTTTATTTCTCTGGGGAAAAAAGAAACAGTTAAAAACTAAATAGGGAATGACCAGTGAAAGCAATGAAGTAATTGAGGCGTTATATGTTTCGGTCAGGAATACGATGTGGCAATGGAATGAAATAGATCTGATCAACATTTTGAAGAAAGAATAAACAGGAATGTCCACTGACTGAACATGTATGGGAAGGGAAGAGTATGAGATACCTGAGGGTTTGCGCTCGTGTAGCAGTG
>NW_011889270.1:7552-14303 GCF_000151845.1 Pteropus vampyrus | reverse complement strand
ACAGAATACCTTTAAAAACTAGACCAAACATTGGTGTTGAGGTCTGTTGCCTGGCATCGGCGTCCAGCACTGTGGCTTTGTGCTCTGGGTGTTTCAGGCAGGGCAGATGTGGTTTTTTGTTTAATGGGTTATAGTTAGAGGCTGCCGCCTTGACAAGGCGGCACATACGTTTTTCCACGTAGCTCAGTGCCGAGACACCACAATCAGTTCCACTTCTCTCGCCCTTCTGAGGCTTCCGACTTCTCACTTGGCACAAAATACCTGACCTAGTTTAAGAACGTTGCTGGGCACAATCTGGTTAAGTGCCAAAATTCAGTTCAGACAAGCTAATTGAGCCCTGTCAGGTCAGACAGAGGAGGATGGGTTTTGTTTCTCTGGGGAAAAAAGAAACAGTTAAAAACTGAATAGGGAATGACCAGTGAAAGCAATGAAGTAATTGAGGCGTTATATGTTTCGGTCAGGAATACGATGTGGCAATGGAATGAAATAGATCTGATCAACATTTTGAAGAAAGAATAAACAGGAATGTCCACTGACTGAACATGTATGGGAAGGGAAGAGTATGAGATACCTGAGGGTTTGCGCTCGTGTAGCAGTGATAAAAAGGAGGCACCATGGGCAGAATGGGGAGACTCGGTGCTTTGATGGTGCCGAGTTGGAGTCGATGGCAGCACTAAGATGCGTGACAATAAGTGGCATCTCGTTCCGAGCAGCGGTAGTCATTTCTGTTTGCCTTGATTGTTCCGCGTAACCCTTCTTCCCCGTAAGGGAAGAGTTGATACAGGAAAAGGTGAGGATACAAGATCAGCTTACGTGATTCTACTTTGGATTAAACGTCAGAATTTAAAGGTGTTTTCATTCGTGTGGTTCCAAAAATAAGTTTAATTTTGGCACCATTATTGAAATGAGTCTCGTTTCCCAAGGGGATTGCTGGACTGGAAGAATCATCATTTTAATCAGCGATTCTCAGCTGTTATTGGATCACAGACTCCTTAAAAAAGATGCAAACCATGGACCCTGTCCCAGAAAAGTCACACGTACACGTACACACCAAGCACTGAACTGTAACTTCCGAGCGTTCTCAGAGCCTCCCTCCAAAACAGATGCTTGGCTCTCCAGATTAAGATTGAGTTAGAAAATGAACAAATCGTAATTAGGTGATATTTCATGCAGACGTGGGCGAAGCCCCGGATGTGGCTAGCATTGGAGACTGTTCAGAACATGTTCGTTACAGGCGTTATTTTCAAATACAGACAAAGGTGTCGGGCAGCAGCAGGTCGCGAGGAAACCAGAGCAGCAGCTGTGACCTGTGAGGGGCAAGTCAAGGAGGAATAGGGACCGAGAGGCTGGTGTAGCAGTGCAGCCAATTCAGGGGACCTGAGTGTAACCGAAGGCCTGGAAGGAGCAGGCGGAGAAGGGACAGAAGCGTCGGCCGAGGCCGGGGTTCAGAGGAGAGACGGCGCCGAGGAAACGGAACACGGGGCCAGGAGGCCAGCGGTGGGCTCTGCCCTGCAGGAGAGGTGACAGATGGCTTTAACTCCTGAGGTCAAAGAGAAGGATGAGAGGAACAGGCACCAAAACAGAGGTGGTTAAAGGCAAAGGGACGGTGCCGGCAAACAGCATTTCAGCAAAACTGTACCGTGTCTGGAAATAGGACGGGGTCTCTGCCAAGGGTGTTGGAGCGAGTCGCCATGGGCTCAGAGAGAGTGGAGGTGTCAAAACACAGCTGTAGGTTGTGTGTGAGGGAAACTGAGGCAGAGACAGACCTCCAGGCTATCTTGAGAACCCACTGAAATGGCAAAAAAAAAAAAAAAAAATGATAAGGACTAAGCTCTATTCTCTCTGTGTCAGACTTGATTCTGGAATGAAGGAGAAAGCGACGTGTCTGATGTGCTGGGTGGGGACGGGCTTGAGAGAAGGTGCAAGAGGCTGTGGGAAGGCCGTGAGGGAAGCCCTGAAGCAGCTGGCCAGGAGCCGGGCTGTCTCGGGTTGGTATCACTGGAAAGGGGTCTTTGGCTTCACGAGGAGCATGAGCCGGTGAGAAACCCGGATAAGACTAAGGGACAGAGTTGGGGGCATGGGGGTCCTTTTGGTGGACGGGGAAGCAAGGAGGTTGAGGTTCTGTGGGGGCCAGACACATTTCAGATCTGGAAGTAGAACAGCAGTCTGCTGAGACGTGAGGTCAAGGTTCTGGGGCGTCGGTGGACTGGAGGGAGAGTGGGGTTTAAGAAGACGGGCGGGTAGTGAGAGATGCCCTTGAGGAAGGGAGGGGGTGCGGGAAACGGAAGCGCGAGTTCAGTCCCGAGGTCGGGAGGGCGAAGAGGAATTTTTAACAGCAGAAGCGTGAGGGTATTGAATTCAAAGTTACTTAATCTTCAGGGTTTTATTCCCGCTTCTGGATTCTGTACTTTAGCAAGATTATCTTGCAAACATAAGACAGTCGAGATGATTATTCCTAAAGGAGTGATTCAGGCAGCAGTGGGGTTGAAAATTTTGTTCCTAATTTATTCTATGAACATGCAATAGGAGTTTGTCATTCAAGAAGCTTTAGAAGAACATGACAAAAACGGCGATGGATTCGTTAGTTTGGAAGAATTTCTTGGTGACTACAGGCGGGATCCAAGTAAGTAGCCGGGGCGGCGGGGGAGGGGGGGGAAGTGGGATTGAAGGAAAGTTGAAAGACCATCTTGTTCGTTGAGAGAGCTGTTTGACAGGAAAGTGGAGCAACAAGAACTTGACTGATTTCTACTTGTTCTGCCAAGTTAAATATCACACAAGCAAAACAGGGACTGACAGCTTAAAGTGTCCTGCTTGCTTCAGTTCCGTGTGTAGATTCCCACATCTATCTGACTTCAGACAAATATGATGTCGTCATAAAATCAAAGGAGGGAGGAAGGAAGGGTTGATATTTGTAGATGAAATTCTATATCTTTGCATGAGTATCTTAAAGAGAAATATAAAACAGTATTATGTTTATTTATAAATAAAACTATAAATGCTTGCGTGGAAGGTGACTGACTGTCTGAAATTTGAGGAGTTGGGATATGCAGCCTTTTCTGTAAGCAGCTGTCTCTTCAGACTTGCTGCTTAAAAGCTTTCCTTACTGTAAATGTCACCTAAACTTATACATGGTGTCACTTTGCAAGAACATGTAAGGAGCGTCACATAGTCACGTGACGCACATGAGACCATTATCCAGCTCAGATTTGGGAAAACTAGATAATCAGAACAAGTGACAGTTAACAAAATGACTAGGTTGTGGTCACATGCAACACTTTATTAACTCTGAGTTGTTTAGACCTACGTGTCGCTTCTGAACTTTATAGTCTGTACTTCTATTTCAGCACTTTTCAGTTAAGCATCTCTGTTTCTGTTTGCAACCTTTATATAGTAAGCTTTAAATTCATTCCCTTTATATTCCCTTTCATAGGGAAATATCAAACTGCTTATTGGATACGTGTGATATTCTTGCGCATGTATATTTGTGTGTTTTTTTTTTCCTATGTTAAGCAGCAAATGAGGATCCAGAGTGGATACTTGTTGAGAAAGATAGATTCCTAAATGATTACGACAAAGACGCGGACGGCAGGCTTGATCCCCAAGAGCTGTTATCTTGGGTGGTCCCCAATAATCAGGGCATCGCACAAGAAGAGGTGAGTGTTACAGGACGACTTAGCATCCTGCATATTCGATACTACTGAGAGGAAACAAAGCTCCAGTTCTTAAGCCGAAGAAAGAAGTAATGGAGTTACTTGTTTGGAATCAATGCATTGCCGTTTCTTGATTTAAATCTACTGTTTTATAGTGTCAGGGAGACGGGAAATTAAGATTGTATCATGCATTAGTTTGATAGTACAGTAAATGGGATGATAAAAGTTTGTATTTACCTGTAGGGGCTCAAAATGGGTAATACTAATTTTTGCTTAACTGAGATATCCTGAATTGGATTTGAGTTAGGAGGAGGCAGAACCCAGCAGAAATTAAGGAAGGAGATGAGAGAAGCTCTAGACAGAGCAGGTTACAGTATGATATTTTTAGCCGCTTGACAATAAAGAGACTTGGAGCACCTGAATGTTTTTGATAAACCAAATCACGTTAAAATGTGAACATTTTGCTGAAAATCCTTATTACACTTGAAACCTTTTTGTTTTGTTTTAAAGGCTCTTCATCTCATTGATGAAATGGATTTGAATAGTGACAGAAAGCTCTCTGAAGCAGAGATTCTGGAGAACCAGGACTTGTTTCTGACCAGTGAAGCCACAGATTATGGCAGACAGCTCCACGACGAGTACTTCTACCACGACGAGCTTTAATCCCTGGGCACATCCGAGTAGAGTGCTGACTCCTTCTAGAATTTGTTACCAGCTTTACTTTGTGATAAAATATCGATGACGTTATTTTCCACTCTGAAGTCTTTCCACAGTCAGATGTATTATAATGTCGTTTATAATTTTGGCCTTTTTGGAGAACAGGAAAACAGACCTGATATTTATTTCAAAACGTATTGAAGAAATAAGTCAGTATTGTGCCATGTGGCAACAGAGTCTTCCTTGAATAACACGTGTGTTTCGTGCTGTGCTGCGGGATGTTTTGAGTTTTGTTAACATACTTGAAAAATATGGAGGACTTTAGAGATGCCTGCACAATATTAAAGGAGTATGTGTCTGAGCTATCAGTTTTTGTTTAAGTAGATTTAATTTGGGAACTGACCGAAGGATGTTGTTTTTAGATTTAGCATTTCGTTTTTAAATCTTTAAAGGAACCTATTTAGAAGGACTTATACCTCATATGTAAGTTAAGAAGTTTTGCTTAATTTTAAAATGGTTTCTATAAAGGGTTCTCCTGTATGAAATAGAGCCTTATATTTTTGCATATGCGTAGATAGTAATTATATTTAATGTGTGAGTGACCACAGCTTTTTCGTGTGTGGAGTTTGAAGTTGTCCAGAACTCTTTTCTTTTTTGACTGATTAAAAATGAAATGTCCTATCTTTTCAAATGTTCGTCTTTCTTTAATCTTCCTCGTTAACTTTAAATTTAGCATAGGTTTTATTGTATTATAAATTATCCTGCCTCATCCGTTCCTGTATTGGATAGTAAGTAGTCTCAAAACTGTTAAATTCTTGTTACGTATTTGCCTGTTGCTTTTTTAAATAAGGAACCCGTATTATAATGGAATGTACACCAGACACATTTCGGTTGCTATCGTAGCAAACATGATCTTACCGTATGGGGCTAGAAATAATCGTAAGAATTGCACAGGTCAAAACCACCAGTAGAGCTGGATAGTTATCAGCAGTAGTGCTCAGTATCGGTTTTACTGAAATTGAAATCCTATTCGGTAAACATTTCTCCACTCCTAAATTGTCAGTTTTGATCTTGTTCAGGAAGTCAACTTATTACCTTTGGGGGGAGTAAGAACAGTGAGAAGGTGAGGGATTCACGTTTTCCTAGCTCTGACCCACAGATCGTTTTTTCTTTTTTTTCTTTCTTTCTTTTTTTTTTGCGGGTAAGGAGGTCAGCTAGCATTCTGTTCACCTTTTTCCAGATTGAAGTTGTTTTTCACCCAGCACACACAGCATCTAGGGAGCTCTCCATAAGTCCTTACGAGTATTTGAGACTTGACCTCTTCTACTTAGCTCTCTGCTGCTCCCATCTCTGCTGATTGAGGTGTGAGTGCAAATGATCCACTTTCACATGTTCATGATAGCTTACTGACCCCGGTGTCCAAAGTTCATGGTTTCATTTTAACCTGCAACACCTGTCTGGCCATAGCAGTGTAAAGATAGGCTGTTATCACTCTTCTGTCTCTTGTCAGCCTTCCTTGAAGTTGGGATGTTGGAGTAGCTAGTTCGATGGGCATGCTAACCATTTGTTTTACTATATTCTGCAAACTCTGTACTAGAATCGTTAGATCATCAGATGTGGGTTTAATCTTGATGAGCTGTTAGTGTTCACCAATATCTGTACTCCTTTAGTTCCTTCCATAAAGAAAAGCATACCTCCCAGGCTCTCGGTGGGTAGGCCATGGCTAGTTCTGACCAGTTACACATGAGTGGAAGCACTGTGTTGCTCCCAGACCAGGCTAGTGACAAATTCGTGTCCTCTGCTGTGGCAGCATCGTAGAGGAGGCCTCATTGACATGGTGGGGCCGCAACACCAAAGGGGTCTCGATTTCTGAGTTAAGCACATGTAGGTCAGCTGGACAGCCAGTGGGCTTTGCGTGATCAAAACATACGCTTGTTGAGCCACTGAGACTGTTCCATTTGTCTCAGCCTACCCTGGCCGAGTGAAGACTGGGTGTTAAACAATTGGCTTTTGTAAGTGCACAGGGGAAAAGGATTGTCGACTGGCACAGAGTTTCTACATCTTCCACTAAGTCAAAAAAAAAAACAAGAAACAACTTTCTTTTTGCTGCTTTTATTTGGATTTTAATTTTAACTAAGCCTCTTTAAAGCTTTCGTTTTGATTTTAACAGCATTAGGATAATTTCAATTTATCCTTCTAGCATGCCAGTAAGAATAGAATGAGGCTTTGTGATTATGGCAGGAGGACTTAATCACTTCCATTGTTTGACTTAAGGTACTATTTCAAAATGGAAAAGCTATCAGGATTTGCATAAATCCATTCATATGTGATTCTGATCGGACAGATTTACAGGACAGAAAATGACTCTCTTTTGTGGTAGGTACTTAGGGCAAGCCAGGACATTCAGAGCAAAATCCTGGAAGGGGGTAGTGGTCGGGGATACG
>NW_011889270.1:5141-6547 GCF_000151845.1 Pteropus vampyrus | reverse complement strand
TGACATACACCTAGGTGTTCTTTTTAAAATGCCCACGAGATGCCAGCAGAAAATAAGTATTCATGGTGATGTACACACGGGTATCTTCCCAAAATGCACACAAGACAGAAGCAGAGAATAACTTTTTCTGACATACACTCTGCTGTTATCCCCCGAAATCCCAACAAGATTTCAGCAGAGAATAACTTTTCATGACATGCATGCATTTTTACTCCGAAGATGCACACGAGATGGCAGCAGAGAAGAAACTCAAGTGTTATTCTGGAGAAGCCAACAAAATGATACTAGCTAACAACTTTTTATGACATACACTCAGAAGTTTTTTTCCCCCCGCATGTTATGTTTGAGCTGCATACAAGATAACAGCAAAGAATGCCTTTTCATGCTGACATACACTTGGGTGTTATTCCCAGAATGTATAACAGATGGCAGAAGAGAATAATTTCTTGTTACATGCATTCTGGTGTTATTCCCAAGATGCACGTGAGATGAAGGCAAACAATAAATATTCACCATTACCTACACTGAGGTGCCATTCCCGAGATGCCCGACAAGGCAGCAAAGAATAAATTTTCATCACAGAACTGGGGTGTTATTCAAGAGATGCCCACGGGAGGGCAGCAGGGAATAACTTAATAGTGACACACACTAGGCTGATATTACCAAAATGTCCACTAGATGGCAGCAGAGAATAACTTTTCACGATGGCTCTACGCTCCGGCCGTGGTCCCCCATGACACCTCTTCAGGCACTGCCTGTGGTTCCCCACTGATTTTTGAATTAGGTGTCACTAAGTCATGGGGACCCTACAATTAAGCATTAGAGAAAACAACATGCCATGATAAATAAATTCACATTTCTCCCAGTTGCTCATATTTTGAGATGCAGCAAGCTTAATTAGAAGAGCATGATTTGGCACAGGAGCAGCTATAGACGTTCTGAAAATGACTTATAAGCATCTTTGACATTCTTATACTTCTATATCAATTCTGTTTGAAAGCTTGCTTTAGTTATTAAAAATTATGAAGTAATTTGGGTTAACCTATGTACGCAATTCTGCTAAGTGTTCTACCATGAAAGCTTACGCTTGAAAAACCCTGTTTGCCAAAGCCCGGTCAGGAAGGATGTCTCTAACGCCTGCGGCTGAACAAACTCCTCCGTCGGGGGGAGGACTGGGGACAGACTGGTTGTCTTTGTGCCGAAGTATTCCTTCCAGGCACGCAGCCCACACAACGTGGGTCTAATCCGCGCCTTCTCACCATTAGCTATCGGCAGCTTGGCCTTGAAAAGGTGCAAGGTCCGGGGATGGGAGGGTGGGGCCAGTGCGAGATTGAGGGTGGTGTTGAGAGCCGGTGAGGAGGAGCCAAGGGGTTGGTCCTGGGGCGATTCACCAATCAGTGTAGAGT
>NW_011889270.1:1922-4792 GCF_000151845.1 Pteropus vampyrus | reverse complement strand
ACTTCCATCTTTTTATGGTGGCAGGAAAAGTAATGGCTGGGTTTACCGCTAGCTCCTGGAAACTTCTGTAGCTGAGAGATCATGGTCTTACACTGGGAGAAATAAACATTATTTTCGTTTACCCTGTCAGCCTTCTTGATCTATTTCTGTGGTCCTTGGTAGAATTTAGAATTGCTGCGATTCCTTTTCCTCTCATCTATACTTAGATTGTCATGAAAAAATATTTGTGAAGCTATAACCTGTGTCCCCGGAAAGGTTCTCGTCTTATTCTGCGAGAAAGAATTCCAGGGTGAGATGAACAGCTGGAGTTCTTGTGGGTCCCGTGAACAGATTCTGGCTTAATTCCACAGGAAAGAATCCAAAGGTAAGATGAACAGCAAGCAGGAAAGCAAGAGTTTTATTAATGTTAAATTACTCACTTGAGGAGGTAGAATGCAGGATTAACTTGAGAGAGGAAGAGGGAGGAAGGGGTGGGGAGAGAGAGAGAGAGAAAGGGGGAAAGTCCCGCCAAGATGGCTGGTTATGAACTTTTTGTTCTCCCTGGAGGGAGATCTTGGAAAATTGTGGTGCCGACTTGGCCTTGTTGTCTCCTCCCAGTAGGTGGGGAACCTGGTTTTCTGCCTTTTCTTTCTCATATGATGTTTCTGGAACTGTGTTAGTGTCAGGTGCACAATGGGAGCTGCAGTATTTGCAATGCGGATGAGATTATAATGATATTAGAATTAGCCAAAAGTTTTGCTTTGGCCAAAGGTGGAAAAGACCGGTTTTGGCTTATTACCTCTGGTGGGTCTAAAACGGGGAGGTCTGAAGAAAGGAAAAATTTCCAAAGCCATATCCTGGAGGGAGGCAATGTCCCTGCATTACCTGTTCAGCCCCTCACTTTGACTTAGCAATTCCTCGTTTTGTTTATTGAAACTTTTCTTCTAGAGATGGTCAATTTTTTTCAATGTCTTTTTTTTTCTGTCATTTGACATTACAAGGAAATACCATAAAAATAGAAAGCCTTTGACTTTAGTTAAGCTGTAAAAAGTCTTATTGCTTTGAGTCACTATTAAAATCCTACCATTAATCGTCAGATTGTTAATTCTCTGAATTGGAAAAACTCTCGATTTCAAAATGTTTTATAGAACTCTCATGACAAGCAAACATTTCACTGGTAAGACATCAGGATGTTTTCTGCAATCATTAGTAATTCTGTTTATGTTTTGATCTCTATTTGTGAAACTTTCGTGTTTGTCTATATAACGTGTGGTAGGATGTTTTTGTCTCCGACTGCTATTACTAGTTTGTAATATTTGATTGGCTTAAAGGAATTATATGCTGATATAAATTAAGAAACAAAATAGAAACAAGCACAAATGCATTTCAGGATCATATGATCAGAGATAATATTTGATGTTAAAGCTGGCTTAAGTTTGGTTGGATTATGTAGACATGTTTTTGAAAGTTATTAGCATAAACTATATATGTTTTAGCTGTGTCTACAACAATAAGTTTATGTTAGCTGTGTTACAAAGCGTATAAAGAAAATAGCTTGATATACAAAGTATCAAGAAAAATCAAGTTAATAATTGGCTTTACAATCTCATAGTTTCAATTAATAAATAAAATAGATACTAATAAAGGTTTTTAGGTAAACTATTTAATAATAATTATTTGTATATGTACATTTAAAAGTTTTTCTAGGTGTCTTTGGTGAGGTGAAACTTTTAAGGTTTTGTTATTTAAATTAAGTGATGGTCATTCATAGTTTTACACCTGCACGAGCAACATCTAAGGGTTCCAGTTTTTCTATATCATTGCCAATGTTTGTCATTTTTGGTGTTCTCAATTACAGCCATTCCAGTGTGAGTGAAGGAGTATCACATTGTAGCTTTAATTGGCATTTCCATCACGACTGATGATGTTTAACATCTTTTCGTCTGCCTGTTGGTCAAATCGTATGTCTTCTCTGGAGAAGGATGTAATTAATTGTCCACTTAAAAATCTGCCTGTTTGTCTTTTTGTCAATGAGTTTTAAAAGTTCTTTATTCTTGATAACAGACTCTTATGAGAGATATCATGTGCAACTATTTACTTCCATTCTGTAGTCTGTCTTTTCACTTTCTGGGTAGCTCCTTTTGATGCACATAAGTCTTTCATTTTGAGGAAATCGAATTTATCTATTTCTTTAGTTGTTTGTGTTTGGTGTCTGTTCTAAGAAACCATTGGTAAATTTGTGGTCATGAAAATTTATCTCTGTTTTCTTTGAGAGTTTATAATTTTACTTCGTTTATTTAAGCCGTTTATTTATTTTGAATTGATTTTTGCATGTAACGTGAGGTTAGGATCCCATTTCATTTCTCTTCATGTGGATGGCCACTCGCCTGGCTCCATTTTTGAAAAGACCCTTTTTTAGCCATTTTAATGTCTGCCCTTATCAAAAATCAATTGACTGTTGATGGATGGGTTTATATCCGGGCTTTCCATTCAGTTTCATTGATCTATCTGTATCTCTTTATGCCAGTGTCACAATGTTTTAATCACTGTTGCTTTCTATTAAGTATTACAATTGGGAAGTATGAGCCTCTAACTTTGATTTTCTTTTTGAAGACTGTTGCAGCTCTTTGGGGTCCCTTGAAATTTTATATAAGTGGGTCAGCCTGTACATTTTCCCCAAAGACCTCTGAATTTTCATAGGAATCATATCGAATCTGAGCATCAGCTATGTACTATTGCCTTCTAAACAGTGTTAATTCTTTCCATTACCATGAGAAGGCTTCAATTTTCAGTGTACGAATCCTGCAGTTTGATTAAGTCCATTTCAAAACATTTCAAAACATTGACATTATTTAAAATGTGATTATTTACTTAAATTCTTCTCAAGATTA
>NW_011889270.1:0-317 GCF_000151845.1 Pteropus vampyrus | reverse complement strand
AATCATTTAATATCGTTTTAGAATAATATACTAAAGAAGAAAATGAAGGTCTAGAGTGTTTTTGAAAGCACGGACTGCTTCTGTGGCTCCAAGGCCCCCTCGCCAAGGACAAATACAAATCGTAAATGCCTTTTCACAAAAACTAAGAGGAAACATTAGCTATGTTCACAGGTAAACTTAATTTATTTCACCTGCCGGAAGTAGTTTAGCTACAACTCTCCCTTTAGATAATCTTATCCTTCTTGTCCAGTCATTTTAAAATGAAGGTGTGGGAGTTCAGAACAGGTCCCCCAGAGATGTTCAGATTGTTTCCAGCT
>NW_011889269.1:700398-701735 GCF_000151845.1 Pteropus vampyrus | reverse complement strand
AAGAGAAAAATCACTATTTATCCTATCAAGCAAAGATATACACTATTGTAGAGGTAGAAAATATTCCCCTTATTCCATTCTAGGTTCTTTTGCTGGCCTAATAATTAAATTGACATGAGACCTTAAAAAGGTGGGGATGTGGGGCTTCAAAAAGGAAGAAAAATATTCACAGGAAGATGAGAAGCGCAAATGTTTGATAAACAAATGTTTGCCATGACGTGCAGATAAGTCTTTCTGAGATAAAAAGTTGCCTCTGGTAATAGCTCTCTTCTTTGTACAGACCTGCTGTCTAAATTCTTTTAGGCATTTAAGGGGGAGGTAAAAAGCTCTACCTGAGTTTGTTGAACCCTGATTGTCTCAAAAAACTCCACATGCCAAACTTTTTCTGGGATTTTTCTGGGGTGGCTTATTCTGCTCCCCCACATTATCAGCATCTTGATGTATTACTTTCCAACATTTACTCTTTTCATATTTTTACTAAGTAGGAATCACATCATTTATTGACCATTTTTAAATAATCACTATAGATTCTCTTTATAAATACCATTAATTTGCTATATAATATTCCATTTGGGTTATTAAGTCTTTCCCTTTAAGATTAGACATTTTGGTTTTCATACAAATAACTTTTCAAATATCTTTGTAAATAATTACTTTTTATGTATTGAGGGCTTTCCTGAAGCCGGATTCCCTAGAGAAAAGGACAACAAAGAAAATTAATGTTTTTAGATTACTGTTGTTAAGGGTAGAAAATTTTCAAGTGAGCAAACTAGCTAAGTCAGCTACAGGGAAGAAATATCTTTAGATATCAGAAGTTGTCCTACTTGCTTGTGTGTGGTTTAGGAAGTGTATTGTATAAAATATGTAGATGGCCAATGTCTGCTTCTGTAATCCATTTACTTGTTAATTAAGGGTGTTGTTCCTGGCAAAGATATGCTAAAAGCCAATTCCCACTTCTGTAATCTGCTTGCTTGTTCAGGAGACCACCAGGATATGGTCTTGAGCTTTATCAGCTGCCTGCTCTGAAAGCTCAAGGCTGATCTCCTCTAGCCCTGCGTGGTAGAGAGTCAGTCGCCGGCCATCTAATAAAGGCTCATATTCAATCTCAATTGGCTCCATGGGTCTCAGAATCGTTCGCGCCATAACACTGTCATGTTTTTTCATTACTTTTCAAAATAGCTTATAAATTTACTCTCCCACCAGAGTGTCTCTATTTTGCTGCATCCTGTCCAAGTTCTTTTTTATAACTGTATTAAATTATTTCTAAAATTCCCTATTGGAGTTTTTTAAGTTGTTTACATTTTTATGACTTCCAGTAAGTTTAAACGTTTTCCACG
>NW_011889269.1:697015-697910 GCF_000151845.1 Pteropus vampyrus | reverse complement strand
TGTATTCCCTTTTGTACTGTTTGAATTTCAGAGCATGTAATGGAATATCTATTTTTAAAATAAATAAGATCGAAAACTTTTTAATAGTAAAATAACATGGATTTGCTAATACCTTCTGAAAATAATAAAATAAAATAAACATTTTAGAAAGCACTACTTTGGGACTTCTTCCTGGGCTTGACTCCCACCCCACAGGGGGATACTGCACAGGTGCAGCCTTGTCTGTCTCATTGTGTGTCACTCACGATGCAAAAATTGTGAAGCTAAAAACCTTAAGTGCTTGCTTTTTGCCCATTGACCAAATGCTAGAACTATCAACATTATCTATACAGTTTGGGGTTTTTTTTTTTCAATTTATTTATTTTAATTAGTTTCAAGTATATAGTACATTGGTTAGACATCTATACAGTTTGTAAAACGATCCCCCCAAATGCTCTCTCCCTCCCCTGACCCTCCATCTAGCCAACATATTAATGCTACTTGCATTCCCTATGCCATGCTCCCCATCGCCATAACCATCCATCAGCTACTAATTTGTACTTCTTTAACCCTTCACTCTACTCTCCCAGACCCCCACACCCCCCTCCCTTCTGTCTGTCACCAAATTGTCCACTATATTTGTGAGTCTGTTTTTGATTAGTTTGTTCTTTTTATTCCTCAGATTCCACATATAAGTGAAATCATATCGTGTGTATCTTTCTCTGTGTGGCTTAAATACCTTCTAGGTCCATCAAAGCAATTTTTTTCCATCCCCTTCCTTTTAGTCTGTGTGTGTCTTAATCTGAAGTGAGTCTCTTGTAGGCAGCATATGTAGGGGTCTTTCAGCCACTCTATCTTTTGGTTGGAGCACTTAATTCTTTTTCATTTCAGGTACTTATTGATAGGAATGTAGTTG
>NW_011889269.1:694668-695061 GCF_000151845.1 Pteropus vampyrus | reverse complement strand
TATCTGGTCAAGTTGAGATTTTTAAGAACTTCATGTTTAATTTGTAATAAAAGTTTATAACTCGATTCTTTAAAAAGTCAACTGTGATGTTATGATTTAAAATAAGAAATATATATCTGGGCTTTGTCCCCTTTTCTGGCAACTCAGAGTTTTTATACAGTCTTATGTCTTTTATTGGCTGTGTGGTAGGTAGAATTTCAAAGAATAGCCCCAAGATTCCATGACCTAATCCCCAGGACTTTGAATGTGATGAAATGTCACTCTGTTGATTATGTTGTGTTATATGACACAGCTGACTTTAAAAAAGGCAGAATTCTAGGTAGGCCTAACCTATTCACATGAGACCCTTAAAAGCACCTGAACTTGTCTGGTGGCAGAGAAAGAAGGCAGAAG
>NW_011889269.1:694130-694618 GCF_000151845.1 Pteropus vampyrus | reverse complement strand
TTTTTTTTTCCTATCCAGATTGGGCTTTTTAATATTTTTACCTAAAGATATCTCTTTTAGGTAATAATGACAAATTTGCTTTTTTTTAAGCCTGGTTTTTCTCAGTATACCTTTAAAGTCTTTCAAATTGTTTTATATCTGGTCAAGTTGAGATTTTTAAGAGCTTCATGTTTAATTTGTAATAAAAGTTTATAACTCAATTCTTTAAAAAGTCAACTGTGATGTTATTATTTATAATAAGAAATATATATTTGGGCTTTGTCCCCTTTTCTGGCAACTCAGAGTTTTTATACAGTCTTTATGTCTTTTATTGGCTGTGTGGTAGGTAGAATTTCAAGGAATGGCCCCAAGATTCCATGACTTAATCCCCAGGACTTTGAATGTGATGAAATATCACTCTGTTGATTATGTTGTGTTATATGACACAGCTGACCTTAAAAAAGGCAGAATTCTAGGTAGGCCTAACCTATTCACATGAGACCCTTAAA
>NW_011889269.1:690682-692855 GCF_000151845.1 Pteropus vampyrus | reverse complement strand
ACTCTGTTGATTATGTTGTGTTATATGACACAGCTGACCTTAAAAAAGGCAGAATTCTAGGTAGGCCTAACCTATTCACATGAGACCCTTAAAAGTACCTGAACTCGTCTGGTGGCAGAGAAAGAAGGCAGAAGATGAAGCTCAAGGATTCCACACATGAGAAGGACTTGAAATGCTATTGCTGATTTAAAGATGGAGGGGATCACGTGAGAAAGAATGCAGGTGACCTTAAAGAGCTGAAGATGCCCCCAGGCCATAAACAGCCAGGAAATGAGGACCTCAGTCCTACAAGTGCAAGGAACTTGATTGAAGACCCTGAGCTCTAGACGAGAACTCAGCCAGCCAACACCTTGACTTGTAATATCCTAAGCATGGAAGCAGTTGAAACTGCCTGAACTTCTGACCTACAGGACTTTAAGTAAATATATGGGTGTTGTGATAATTCGTTATACAGCAACAGAAACTAACACCTCTTTAAAAAATATCATTGGTCATAACTTGCTTAAGGTTGTTGCCCATATTTTGCCCTAATGAATAGCGAGCGCTTCTATGTAAACATTACACACTCCAAAATTCAAAGCCCCTAAACCTCATTTCTAGCCTTACTCTCTTTCAGTGAGAGCTCAAAAATGGAATTATCCAGTAAAAGGAATGTGAACATTTTAATGGCCTTGATTCAAAATGTCACGTTGCTTTCTAACATGACTATGTCTGTCAAGATTCCATCAAAAGTTCACCAAAAGAGAATTTTGTTTAATCTTTGATTCCAAACAAATTATGTAACATATGACCAACTACTTTATTTTAACTTGAGGCAGCCCTCATTTTTGATACCCAAGTAACCTACAATTTGACCTTCCAAGTTCTGGTCAGCTTTATTGTAGGGGGACAAAACTACAACAATAATTATTTATTTTCTAAACCTAGCTGACAGTAGGCTGTAACATTTAACAAACTTAATTGTAAATTTGAAGACAATACAAGGGAATTACAAGGCAGGAAAGGAAGATCTTAAAATAGACTGCAAATCTAAGCAGTCTGGTTCTCAAGTCCCCTGTCTTAACTCACCACAGGCATACACTTAGGAAATATAACTTCCCACTGCCATGGCTGCCTTGAATTCTGGTGCAGCTGAAGGGGCCTCATAGTCACCGTGTCTCTCACAGCACAGAGGTAAAAGGCAGAGTCTTTCATCTGGAGCTCCTTCAGAAGGAGGTAACTGTATGTCTCAGAGCAACTAAGGAATGAAAAAAAATGACCTCTCTTCTCCAAACCATCCAGAACATTGTAAGAGAGAAATATGGGTGCTCTGCCATCATCTTGTTGGTACCAAAAGAGCGCATTGAACCCAGAAGTCTGGTATATGCAGTTGACCTGGACAGAGGCTCCTTCCATAGCCACCAACTCAGAGGGCTGCTGGACACCTTGTCCCGTGGTACCTATAAGAAGACACATAACCGTTACTAAGGAAGCACTCCAAGAAGCCGCATCATTATTTAAAAAGTTAGTTTCCATGTAGTCACAAAAAAACTGCCATTGATGGAGAAGTTTCTTAGATAGAAATAAATGGTGATAGAAAGAGGAACAGGAGGAGGACAAGGACGCGGACAAAGACAAGGTCAAAGATGATACATAAAGAAAATATGCATCAGGAAAGACTCTTAGTACAAGTGTGAGAAGTTACAATCATTTCCTTTAGCTGCAAGAAAATTATTTTGAAAATTCCCAGCAATGTTTCCAATTGATTTGAGACTTACCTCTTATTGTCAGAAAAATGTAAAGAAGGAAAACTCCCTACATCTTCTACCGGACACCACGAGCCAGGCGTTGTATCCCAGTCTCTGAGCCACTGGAGCCAGTAGAAGGTCAACACCCTCACTGTGGATGCAAAACCCAGAAGAAACACAAAGGGAGGAACTCCTTTCCCAGAGCAGCTCTGGGTTCCCTTACAGGAGTGTCTTCACATGAATATTGTCTACAGATGAATCCACAGGTTTTAGCCCAAGTGATTCTGTGAACATTGAACAACAATGATGAGAAATGGGGAATAACATAAAGCAAATGCAGAAGAGATCAATTTCTCTATACTGAGTTTCTGTTTCTCAAAGTAGGAGAAATGAAAACGGATGTGATTAGAGGTAGGTTATATACACGTTGTGTGTTGGGGTCGGGG
>NW_011889269.1:687528-689152 GCF_000151845.1 Pteropus vampyrus | reverse complement strand
GATATTTGGGAAGAGAGTAATCAATAGAGACCCCATAATAGCTCTAAGAAACTGGAAGTCATCCAGACCTGTTCTGACAAGATTATTCCCCACAGCATCCTGCCCAGAGATCTTCTAGAATCATTTGTAGATGCTCTCTCCCTCAAAATAAAATAATGAGGATTTAGGGAGGGAAGATCTCATTAGGGAAATACTTTAGAGTAGAATTTCCCCTGAGGTTAGAATTTTTCTTCAAATCTCTTGACAGTGTTTTCTTTCTTTCTTTTATTTGGAGCAACAGAGGCAAAAGCTGATGAAAACCAACATAAAATATGACTCAAGCGATATAGAAGTCAGACTCCTCAAAGAGCCCTGAAAAACAGATGCTCTCAGAGATTCTGAATGCTTGTTTGTCAGGAGAACTCCTGAAAGAATTCTAAGGCCTTTCCGAAACAGACATGGGAGCCCTTTACAATAAGCTAGACTGAATCTCTGAAGGACATCTCTCCATCTGCTGGACCATTCCACTCAAGGGCAGCCTCCTCCACAAGTTCACAGCTCTGTACATGTGAGTGTAAGAGGATGGAAAAGCAATCCTGAAACCAGCTCCTTTCAGAATAAGGCCAGAGACCAATTTTGAAACTTTAAAATTGTTCTGTTATTTTGTTCAAATGCTAATTTAACCTGTCTCTTTCCTCCATCTTCTTCCCAGAACTCTTTCGCAAACTGCTAGAATTGAGTTCCTTTTTCCAAACTTAGGAAATTTCTTTTTGTATTGAGAAAATAACTCAGAAGAACCTCAACACTGTTTTCTGTTCATTTTCTCTCTCTTTTTAAGGAAGTTATAACGGGCAAAGTTGGGCACCTTTATGACCTCTTTGAGGTCATGAAGAAGATTCTTTGGTTATTGTGCAAACACAGGCCAAACCCATAACCTTTTCTTTCTCCAGTAAAGAGGACATTAAGTACCTTTCCTTAAGCAAGCTCATTGCTTTTTACTTTTTGGTAGAAGGACAGGAATAACCTCTGGTGGAAAAAGATAAAATATGTCTAGGCCATTTCAAACTATCCATTTCCCTTATTCTGCCCTAGCTCTATCAGGATGTCTAACTGCAAATGAATGTGAAGGAAAGGGAATCTTTCCAGAAACAGATTTGGGTCGGGTCTTCTCAAAAGGTAAATAAAAGTCCTTTGATCCTGGTATGTCTAACACAACACTGGGCCAGTCTTCATTCTTCATACTGTTCCCTAATGGCCCATATCCAAGTTCACTATAGAAATCCCAAGTTTTAAATTGCTAGATTTTCTCACACCAAACTGGCCTGATTGGCAAGGGGGCACAGGGTGTCGGAGACAGGGCGGGGCGGGGGGTCTGAGAGGGTAGTTGCTATACAGAAAGCAACCTATCCCATGATCCCCATGGCTCCATAGAGTTCTCTAAAAAGTGCTCCTGGCAACCTCCCCTGTCCATATCTTTTCAATGACACTCTCACCCATCCCCACAGCCTGTCCCTAGTGTTTCCATGATAATTGCTTTTTGAACATGGATTGTTTATTCTCTAATGTCACTGGGCTGTAATTTTCAGATGCCTTTTGCATTGAAATTTAGCCTTTTGCTATTTTTATGTGTTTTTATATTTAAACT
>NW_011889269.1:683318-684771 GCF_000151845.1 Pteropus vampyrus | reverse complement strand
TGGCTGTGTTTTACACTGTTGTCACTCCGTTACTGAACCCCCTCATCTATACACTGAGGAACCAAGAAGTGAAGTCTGCTCTGAAGAGAATAACAGCAGGTCTGGGGGCTGCAAGTGAAAATAAGTAACTCTAGGCTCAGGGACTAGCTCCATCACCTCTGTTACCACTCTTTTCAGCTACTGCCGCATGTGGCAATAACGTTCAACAAACAGTTAGTGATTTAAACTGAACTGAATTAAGTTCTATTTAGAAGAAACTTCTGACCTCTTTAGATTCACTCTTTTCATCTTTTAAATTGCTTCAAATCGTTCTACATTATCCGTTTAGAATTAAATGGATACATTACTTCTACCACCTCTGACTACTTTGTAGTATAAGAAAATGCCTTATCCAGAATTTGTCCAGCATGTGTCAGCCTCTTCAGAGATGTATTATGTCAGAGAATGTGAAAGGGGAAATAAATGACATAATGCTACACTAACCTCTTTATTATTCTCTTCACCCCTAAACCCTAGCCTTCTAAATTCTGTTTCTGTGGCATTAACATTTCCAAACACTTGAACTTGACGACAGTGGGTCATTATGTTTCCTTCCAGTCCCTCACTCTTTCCATGTGCTAAGACATCAAATTCTGTCCCCTCTACCTTTAGAATGTCTCTCCTGATTCTAAAGTAATCTTTTGTCCCCTTCCTCATCCTCACCACAGTCAAAATTACCCTTCTGAATCATAGAACCTGTAGGACTCTGCAATGAATATAAAATAAAGCCAGACTCCTTAATCTGGAATTCAAAGTCCAAAAAATCTGGACCCAACAAATCTTATGTTTTTCCTTCTCCCACCCTCACTGACTTACTGCCATTCCCTAAGCATACTCAATATTTGTTCACCACTATTTTGCTCAAATCCTCCCCTCTGCGCGGAATACACTTCCCATTCAGATTTATTTTGTGTAATCTCCTAAGGATTTTTCTTAGAAGAGGGTCAAACTATAAGCTCCAAATTTTAACTATTCTTAATGAGGATCTTGGCCTTTGTTTTCCTTCCAACTGACCTCCTTCATGGTGCAGCACCTCTGAGTTGACATGTAATTAACTCAAGGGATATGGGTGGTACTGAATAGCCCACACAAAACAGGATAATTCGAGAAGATTTCCTTTACATAGGGACTATTTATAAAGATATAAGAGTAGGGGGACCACAAGGAAAACTTTAGTAACCTTGGGCTTAGTGATACTCAAATGATTTGCCATCCTAAGGCCAAAAAGGACAATGGAGGGAACAATTAGAAGAGCCAGGAGGATAAAAGTCCCATAAGGTTCATGCCCACCCAGGGACACACACACACACAAAAAAGTTACATAACTCTCCCAAGTCCTTTCCTCCAGAGTAATGGCACACTTATATACAGCCCTGTAGACATCTAGGTTTTCCTGAGCTACCTATGTAACAGT
>NW_011889269.1:682497-683268 GCF_000151845.1 Pteropus vampyrus | reverse complement strand
GCTGACACAACTGTCAATGAGCTTGTGACCTTTGTGGACATCGGGGTAGTGGCTGCCAGTTGCTTCATGTTAATCTTGCTCTCCTATGCCAACATAGTCCATGCCATCCTGAAGATACACACTGCTGATGGGCGGCGCCGAGCCTTCTCCACATGTGGCTCCCACTTAACTGTGGTCACAGTCTACTCCATCCCCTGTATTTTCATCTACCTCAGGGCTGGCTCCAAGAGTCCCTTGGATGGGGCAGTGGCTGTGTTTTACACTGTTGTCACTCCGTTACTGAACCCCCTCATCTATACACTGAGGAACCAAGAAGTGAAGTCTGCTCTGAAGAGAATAACAGCAGGTCTTTGGGCTGCAAGTGAAAATAAGTAACTCTAGGCTCAGGGACTAGCTCCATCACCTCTCCATCACTCTTTTCAGCTACTGCTGCATGTGGCAATAACGTTCAACAAACTGTTAGTGATTTAAAGTGAACTGAATTAAGTTCTATTTAGAAGAAATTTCTGACCTCTTTAGATTCACTCTTTTCATCTTTTAAATTGCTTCAAACCGTTCTACATTATCCGTTTAAAATTAAATGGATACATTACTTTACCACCTCTGACTACCTTGTGGTATAAGAAAATGCCTTATTCAGGATTTGTCCAGCATGTGTCAGCCTCTTCAGAGATGTATTATGCCAGAAAATGTGAAAGGGGAAATAAATGACATAATGCTACACTAACCTCTTTATTATTCTCTTCACCCCTAAACCCTAGCCTTCTAAAT
>NW_011889269.1:680008-680387 GCF_000151845.1 Pteropus vampyrus | reverse complement strand
CCATCCATTTTACTTTTATTTCCTGGTCCCTACCACCAAGTCCCTCTTATTCTTTTTATCTCAAAAGGATGACGCAAAGTTAGCTGGTAAAAGAACGTAAACATCCAAAGCCAATGGGAAGAGTACATGTAGAAATAAATATATGTACTAAAATATAGAGAAAGAAGAATTCACATATGAGGAAGAAATCTTGCATTTCCCTCTCTACACAGAATACACAGGCTATCCTGTTTAACAAACTTCAAAGACTTTGGGATCACATATAAGAATTACGGTTCAAAAAAAAATAAAATCTTTAAACCGAATACCAGATTTTACTGTTCTTCATGTTCATCATCTGGTGCCTTCATGGGAATTACCTACTGGCCATGTCCTTCTC
>NW_011889269.1:678873-679958 GCF_000151845.1 Pteropus vampyrus | reverse complement strand
CTTCATGGGAATTACCTACTGGCCATGTCCTTCTCACTCCACCCTCCACCTCATTGAATAATCTCGCTCTTTTATTCCACAAACAGGAGTTCACTCTGAATTTTCCCTTCACTGTTTTAAGTCCACAGACTCTGCACTCTCCAAAATGTTTCAACTTTAGTGGAAAAATCTACCAAAAAGTTAAATAATATCAAGATAATCCCTCTGAAAATACAAAAAAGAAAAAATGAAGGCAGATTTTACAGAATTAAATGGAATCTTAATATCTCAAACCGAGGCATTTTGCTTTATTTCACAAATTTCAGAGCCTTCCAGGGATAAATGTATAAGCATATGACTCACTCACCAAGGGATTCTTCCTTTGACTAAAGAGCTTTCTCCAAAAGCAAATTCTGCCTTCCACCCTGAGAGCCACAGGATAAGTAGTCAAAGAGGGAAAGGAGAAGAAAGAGAAGAAGAAAAAGAGAGAGAGAGCAGTTTGTCCCTCCTTCTAGCAGTCCATGATTCAGACATACTAGAATTCACTTCCAGAGTCCTCTGCTACATCATTCTAAACAAGTTTAAAACTAGAGATCTAAGCAGGCATATACTTAGAAAATACCAGAACTTCTCAAACCCACCCTGCCTATATGTTTTGCCAGGGAAGACAGAGACTTATTGGAAATGACAGTACATCAGCACAAGGCTAGAGTCAAAGCAAAGCCACTACTACATAAAGTGACTTTCAAACCAGAGGTCAAGAACAGGAATTGTGGATTCCAGCTGATGATATGCTGGTAACGTTTAAAATAATGGCTCCCCATTCCAAAATCCCCAGACCCCCCCAAAAAAAACCAAAAACGTGATTTGTTTTGATTGCCAATTTCCATGGTTTAAATATTCCCTCCACAGTCAATTTCAGACTCCAACATGACATCATTGCATATGGAATTGGTAATAGCAGCACACCATTACATAACATTTCTGCTATATCGATATGATATGAATAACTTTACAGATACTAGTAAGACATAGTAAAATAATTAGAAAGTGATGAGTTTTAAGTATTATTACATTTCAATGTAATTTATTTAATTGGAAAATGT
>NW_011889269.1:677155-677419 GCF_000151845.1 Pteropus vampyrus | reverse complement strand
TGGAAACAGGATGCATGATTAATGGGAACTGGCAATATCCAGTCAGCCAATTAGCTAACAAATATTTATTAATTAACTTACTGTTGCCAAGCACTACGGCAAGTGCTGCAGAAACTTAAAAAGAACAAAACAGCCTAGGTCTTTGTTCTGAAGACGCTTATAACCTAGCGGAAGAAACTCATGAGCATTTTAGCAAATAGCTCTTATTACACTGCACTGCAATTGCCTTTTATAATATAAATTCTTATCTCCCAGAAGACTGTC
>NW_011889269.1:676767-677105 GCF_000151845.1 Pteropus vampyrus | reverse complement strand
CCTTACCTACATGGTCCAGTTGTCTTCCAGACCTGCCACACCCCAACAAAGAGAGCAAGTATTCAAGGAAAACTCCTACTGTTTGAAACCATCCTCTTTCTCTATTGTCATGGGAACAATGGCAATAGACTTTAAAGTGGAGGTGACTAAATTTTACTCAACTAATCTAAATCTAGGGGTTTTTTTCCTATCAATATCCAGAGAGGTGAAAACATATAAGAGAGATTAGCTCAATTATTGAAGATAATGTACATTTTCAATGCACTTCTTGGGATAATATGGGTAAATGTGTGATCCTGCAGCACTTCAAAGAAAGGAATCACAGTAATTAGAGGCCA
>NW_011889269.1:676388-676717 GCF_000151845.1 Pteropus vampyrus | reverse complement strand
TGCACTGCAATTGCCTTTTATAATATAAATTCTTATCTCCCAGAAGACTGTCTTCTAAGGGAGACCTCTTCCCAAAGGAGGTGACAGCCAAAGTGCATCTTGAGGAATGAGGCTATGTTAAGATGACTCTGAAGTATACTTCAGAAGAAGTAAGTCCAGAAAGAAAGAGCATGCGGTGTTCTCAGGGAACCAAAGGAAAAAGACTATAGAAATAAACAGGGTCAGATCACAAAAGTTCTTGTAGATCATGGGAGGAGACATTTTGAGGCTATTAAATCAGAGACTAACAATAGGGATAGTTATTGTGGAGTGATTGTTCTGCACTGCTC
>NW_011889269.1:675992-676338 GCF_000151845.1 Pteropus vampyrus | reverse complement strand
ACTGATGATGTTGTTCTTCACAGCTCACTTTCTAGACATGTAGAAATGATTCCTGTTTGCTGTCAAAACAAAAAGTAATGAGCATCATGGGGAATTTAGTTCTCATGGGAAAAATATTTCAGGGTAGAACTCCCAAGAGATAGTTTTCTACAAATCTCTTGACAATGATTTAAAAAACTCAATTAAGGGAAATCCATTTAATAACATAAATTCAAGACATTTAAGTAGAGAAGTCACAATCTATAAAGAGTCTCCAAGAGCATGTGATCTCATAGATTATTAAAATAGTCATCAATCACCCACTGAAAGATTTTATTTCCATCCCACAGCAGAGATCCAGTCACCC